>NW_021604622.1:17355896-17460516 GCF_004785775.1 Grammomys surdaster
TGGGAAGGGGAGAAAGGAAGGGAAGGGGAGAAAGGAAGAGAAGGGGAGAAAGGAAGGGGAGGGGAGAGGAGGGGAGGGGAGGGAAGGGAAGGGAAGGGAAGGGGAGAAAGGAAATGAGTAACATAGATTGTATGAAAATCAAAAACAAAAATGGTGTCAAAGGACAAAAAGAAAAATGAGTTATACAACAGATCTACAGATAATGCTAGGAGAAACTTAGAGGTTAAATAGCTTTATTAGCAATTATTGGTGACATTCAGCCACAAGGCACCTGGTGTTTTAGTGCATTATACCAAGACCCGATTCATCACCGAATTAAGAATTTTCATTTAGACTTTTATAGTAAGACATAGAATAGAAGAAAGCAGAAGTTAGACCTTTGAAATTGTGTTCCTATGTATACTCATTGACAAATTGTTAATGTCTTTAGGCATCAAAACGTATTTTTTTTGTCTTTAAAAAATAAGAAAAATCACACAAATACACACACTGAGACACAGAGACATAGACACACACAGACACACAGAGACACAGACAAGCAAAACAGTACCAAACAAACAAACACCAACACAATAGTGGCAGCAACAGAAGCTATGGAACGTTTACTACTCTAGAGAATGTCAGAGAACCCAATGAGCAATCTTCATGTCTTCCAAAATTTTGTTGTTTAAAAAAAAAAAGTTCATCTGGGAAAGACATGTTCTTCTACTTTCATTTTTACTATCATATAACTAAGTACTCTAAGACCAAGAATTGACAAATGGGACCTCATAAAATTCCAAAGTTTCTGTAAGGCAGAGGACAATGTCAATAGGACAAGACGGCAACCAACAGATTGAGAAAAGATCTCTGTTTCTGTCTTTCTCTCTCACATACACCCACCCAAATATTGGGTACATATTTAAGAGATATAATTTATGTAATGAATGGGGGACCATTTGGAGCTGTATTTAGTTTCAGAACTAAAGTTCAGCACTTAAATTAAGGGATCCCCGTTCCCACTGAGGAACCTCGCATGGATTTTCAACATCATTCATTTATTGGCCAGAGACACCAATATAGTTCTTACTAGCCTGCAGCTACTCACAAACAGTGACCAATTCAGGAGATGACAAAAAATTATGACACCATTAGTGTCTCCAAGATCACGTAAGAGCACATGGATTTGGCATAATCATTCTCATACCGTTCAGTAATCTTGAATATTAAGAAATATTAATAAATAATTATAAATATAATTTGTTGATAAATAACTGATAAATATTAATCAATACCATTAGCATAGACTAGGTGGTATGAGAATGAACTGAGAACGCTAGAGAGGGGAAAGCAGAAGTAGAGGGAAGGGGAGAGAATATGTGAAAGAGCAGAAGTCTGAGCAGTTACTGCCAATCTGTTCTCAATTGAATAATCCCAAGAGACTCTCAGTATCTGAGTTGGAAACTTTTCAGTGAAAACTGCCATGACCAGAGGCTGCCAGTAGCATTTGTGGAGCTAATCAAAATAATCACTGTGATTGTTACTTCATTTCTACCACATTTAATACCAAGATATTTTGGCATATAAAAGGATCAACAGACATTTAGCGATAAACACATCTGTGTTGATATCCATTGACAGAGAGTATGTTTTGATTCAGCATACAATATAAACAAATGCTATCCACAAAAGGGTTATGGATGAATCTGGAAGCCCTCAAACAGTCCAACTATGGGAATGATAAAAAGATTCATAGGAAAAATAATCTAAAATGCCAGTGCAAAATCTAGTTACCTAAATTTGCATTTCCTTGACAGTAAAATTAATAAATGAAGCAGAACAAATTTACATAATTTTTTGTTTATAAAAAATATTGAATCAAGGTGGCTGGAAAATTGTCTTAGCAGTTAGTAGTAGTTGCTTTCATTTAAAAAAAAAAAGAAAAAAGAAAAAGAAAAGAGAAAAAAAAACCTGGTTTCAATTCCCAGCACTACCTGCTGTCTCCATCTGTGATGTCAATTCTGGAGGATCCAGCATCATCTAGTGGCATCTGTAGGTACTGCATGCAAGTGATGAACAGGTTTACATGCTGTGAAAACACTCAAAATTATACTAAATAAGTAACTTAAAAATATATATAATATTAGTATCAAAATGTAACAGCATGTCTATGATGGATGTCTTGTGCTCATAACATTCTGAGTTCAATCCTCAGGATAATATAAACCAGGTATGGAAGAACACATCTGAATCAAAGCACTCATGAGAAGCAGGTGGGAGAATCAGGAATTCAAGATCGATCATCCTGCCTTGTAAAGCGAGGAGGCTTGAAATCCATAAGAATGCAACTCAAAATTACTTAAGTAACAACAATAAAAATAATCTCAAAGTCTTTGTAACTTTTTAAACTAAGAGAATAAAAGTAATTCACCAACTAAGGAAAAGTAAAAAAGAATTAAAACATGTCAAAAGTACAACAAATTATTGGGTTTCCATGCTAGGTTATACAACTAAAATCTACTTTCAAATATCCCAGGATGATTTTTAACACTAAAGAAAGAAGGCAAGTTCACTCATTTTATTTACTTTATAACAACATGACTCTTTGATATTGTATTTCACAAGGACATATTTTAAAATGACATACCCATATCATATTCATAATTCCAAAGACTGTGTTCATTATTTAAATACCTTAATTTGATTTCCAGGATTTCAAAAAATTATTTGTCCCTTTAAACCTGCGTATAAGTAATATCTTTACTCTTGATCTTAAAATGATGTGCTTTTGTTTATGGTGTTTGATTGTAACTGTTTAGTTTCAGTTTTAAATACTCAAGATGTTCTCAAGAAAAATTAGGTACAGTACTAATATTAAACCAGAAATTATTTTTTAGCAACACTTAACAGTAATGTTCTTAGAAATGCTATTTGTACCATAAGGAGTCACTAGTCACCTAGCATAATGCTGTTTTCATGGAAATATCTTTGTTAAACAATCAACCAAGATTCTGATTCTGTGTAGAGTATTTACTTAATGTCACCTGCTCCAAGAATAGGAGTTTGTCAAATATGAGTCAGAACAGCTAGGGCCCTGATCTAGTCTGTTTGTTTCAATTTTCTTCTCTGAGATAACTTGAATACGCTTGTATTTAGAAAGGCAACGTGTGTCATATGAATATAAATGGCACATGAATATAATGAATATAATGTCACTCTGAAAGCTATGCAATGGAATACTTACCTGTGTTGTTACTAATAGTATGTGTGTATCAGCTACGGGAGTCACTGGTTACCGATAGTTAATTCCTATACCTATGTGAAAAACCTTAGATTCAACGTTTAAATATCTTCTTTTATATTTTGAAGCAACATATTATCTTGAAGAAATAGAAGGTGGCCCAGCACTTAAAAGTACTTGTCCTTCTTGAAGAGGACACATGTGCCTTCCAGCATCCATTTTATAGCTTAAACAGGCTCTATCTCTGTTTTCTAGTGTCCATGGACCCAGACATGCATGCAATTCACTTACATAATGCATGAACAGAACATATATTCATAAAATACGTTAAGTAAATCTAAAAAACACTCATCTTGAATATTTTCTTAACTTTTGCATAAAAAATACACATAGTAAGTCACAACTTAAGAAACAGTATTATCCTCCACATTTAACTATATAAACGTGATGCACCCAGGTGTTTAAGCATTTATGTAGAAAAGAATACAAATGATCTTCCTAAGTCTGTAATTGTGTTTATATTTTTGCTTTTTTTAAAAAAATGTGCATGAGTTTCTATAACAAAGCTTAACATAAGTCCTTTTTTATTTGACTGAGTATAAAGGCATGAAACATTGGAAAGTGACCAAAGCCAAGTGACCAAGACTTATTTCTATGACTTTACCCAGTGATTGCAACATTGGTAACTACTGTTGGTGAAAGACCCTAAAACGCAGTCTCATTGATCACGTGCTTAAATGTGTGTGTGTGTGTGTGTGTGTGAACTAGCATATGCACCCAGTGTTTTCATCGTAGAGTGGGAAATCCTACTACAAATATCTTTATCCTTGGGTTGACATTGTTATTTAAGCTCTCAGTTCTATCTAGTATCTTTCTCAGTAAGTCTGGAGCTTGTTGGACTATGTTCCCCTCGTGTTAGCCTCTGCTTCTTCCCTTTACACTTGAGTAGAACCTCAGCCCTTCTGTGAGGAAGACTTAAGTTATAAGAGGACTATCACAAAGTGAACAGTTTCTATACAGTATACATTGTGTATAAATAAAAGTGAAAGAATCCTGCAGCCTTACAGAAAAGGGTCAGATATTAGTTCCTGATAATGTAATTCAAAGACGTAAAATACAAGAGAAACCATATACATTAAAGCTGCATTGCACTGACTTTCTACAAAAGGACCAAACTTTCAGAGTTGAAAAACTTTATAGATCTATTTCCTAATTTCTGCAAATCTACATAAAATTATTATGTGTGAATTATTAACACAGATTTATTTTTCCAGTCAAAACTTTGTATTGTTTTCTTTCCATCACACTAGGGAATGGAAGGTTATTGTTTATAATGTACTGAGAATCAAGACACAAGTGTTAGCAAATGAGAATATTAAAGTTTCTGAGATCAGCAAATCTACAATGACACGTTGAAGCTATCGGTTTAGACAGTCTCTGGACTAGCCAAATGTTTATAGCATTATTCAGTAGTGTGCAGATCAAGGTTGTGTTGTTATGCGATCCTAACCCTAGAGAGTGTAGGAAATAGGAACTGGAAACTACTGACAGCTACCCCGAAGTCCTTCTCTCTGTTAACTTCACTTATTTCCATTTTTTCTTCAGCCATTGTGGTCCTTTTTATCACCCTGAGGCGCGGCAAAAAAGAGCCCTTGATCATTTCAGAGGAGGACGTGAGAGAGAATGTGGTGACCTATGATGACGAGGGAGGAGGGGAGGAAGACACAGAAGCCTTTGACATCACTGCTTTGAGAAATCCTTCCGCTGCGGAGGAGTTCAAGTACCGCAGAGACATTCGGCCCGAAGTGAAGCTCACTCCCAGACATCAGACATTGTCCACCCTGGAGAGTATAGACGTTCAGGAGTTTATTAAGCAAAGACTCGCAGAAGCAGACCTGGACCCCAGCGTGCCCCCTTATGACTCTCTTCAGACTTATGCCTACGAGGGTCAGAGGTCAGAAGCTGGGTCTATCAGCTCACTGGACTCCGCAACCACACAATCGGACCAGGATTATCACTACCTTGGGGACTGGGGGCCCGAGTTTAAAAAGTTAGCTGAACTCTATGGAGAAATAGAATCTGAAAGAACAACTTAGGGGGTTAATTTTTTTTTTTTTGGAGCTATGTAGGATTTGCTTCCTGACCAAGTGGAGATATGACCTCAATATGACAAAGAAGTCGAGCGGAAACAGTACTTGGAACTGAGCAAGCTGTACACAGCTCCTGTAGAAACAAGTGCCCTTTTTATGATCAAAAAATGGGTTATTTAATTGGAAGAAAATCAAATATTAAAAATAATAATAATAACAGAGAAAAAGCTATTGTTCCCTGTGTATATTTTCAAATGCTCAATAAAGTCTATGGTACTGTTTAATTAAGAATATCTGAACAAAGCCCAACAGTGAATATTTATTTCATGATGTTGTGACTTATTTTTTCCCAAAGCAAAATTAAACAAAGGAGGTTTAAAAAGATCACGGCCAGATCCTGACACAGGACATGGAAACACACAGAGTTAGTCGTAGCCTCCTTTACAATTTTCTGGGTGGAACTTTGAGACCCCTAATCTGTTATTGTAACAGATCTCACTATCCTGTTCCTTTGCTGAAATTCCATAAGGTATCCCCTACATTCCAGGCAACTCTGACATGGACTTGAATATCCGGTTTTCCTCAGCCCTCCCCACATCTGTTCTCCACACTATGACAATGGAGCACGGGGATTTGCTGCCCACACTATGACATATGCAACTTCAGTGCGCCGGACATGCACTGTTCTCAGCGTGGAGACCAAGTTCTCTGTCCTACCCATCGTACCTTATGTTAACAGAAGACACAGTTTTAAAATTGATAGAATGAAAGGACTCTGATCATCAGATACATCAGGGAAGTTTCGATTTAAAGTATAAACCTCATCCCGTTTAAAATATGGAAACCCTTTCTTTTTCTCTCTGTTTTTATTCCCTTTCATTTTTAGTACATTTATACCTTAAACTTTTTTTTTCTTCCCCTGACTCGTTTATACTTCACAATGGTTCACTATCCCCACCTTAGTCTTCCGTAATGTGTACGTCACATAGCCTGATCACGTTGTAGTATTTCTTGTTCTTTAGTCTCCTTCCTTCTCAGTGACCCTCGTTAGTCCTTGCACGTGAGGTATTTACAAGAGAATGAATACAGAGGAGCAGGCCAAAGGAATGAAGCAACCACTCAGATGACACCTGAACAAATCCCAAGGGTCTCTGCATTTCAGGGTCCACAACTGCAGTATAAAAAAGGCAATGATTTCCCTGCCTACCTCACAGGGCTGTTGTGAGAACGAAGCAGGCACTTTAGAACTGTTTTGACAAGAGTAAAGTATTCAGCTACCTGAAGGTTTGCACATACCTAAATGACCAATACTATTAGCTTCAACATATAGACATACATACATTTCACTAGACAATGATCTTAGGATGAGACAATTTTATGAAACCTTCAAGAGTGAAGCTACTGTTAACATGAATATGTAATATAAAATACTAATAATTTTAATGTTTTCCAAAATCTCATTTTCTTTATAACCTCTTGGGGCTTTTTAGACTTCTATTTAAGGAATATTTTGTTCCCATGCTCTGGGGGCTTTATGTAAAAAAGAAATAGAACATTAAGGTACTACACTTTGAAATTACCATGTCTATGTATTCCTCATAAATTGAAATTTTTAAACACATAAGATATAAACTATTTGAAGGACTATATGTTTTTCATTTAATCTTTAAATTTATTATTATATAGTGTCCCCAAACGTTCTATGGTGTTTTCTGATTCCACTCTTGCGCAAATTTTGGGACTGTGCCTCTGTTTGAAACTGCCTTGTGCTGTCATATTCCAGTTTTGAGGTTTGGGAACTGAGTTTAATTTGAATAATTCTCAGTTTGTGTTCTAAGCCTGAGGAATAAAGTGGAATTTAAACGCTTTACAACATCTTAGCTTCCTGGATGCTGCTTTATCCTTTTGAATCCATAGCAGGATGCAGTCCTGTGTATGGTTAAATCAAAAAGCACAGAGAGACTGGAGAAATAGCCTAAGGCTACTCATGGTCTGATTCTGGTAACAACGAAGCATCCTTTACCTGAGGAGACTGAACTCCTTGTCCAGTGCAGTGAATCTAGATGTTATCCTTTACTCAGAAAGGGCCAGGAGAGTCTGGTTTTAACAGTCCGTTCAAGTTTTGGATTGAGATTTTGCAAAATTTACTAATATTTTAAATATATAAATATATTCATCAGGTTATTTAACAAATAAGTGCTTACAGGATGAAACTATATGCATCCTTTCAACTCTGTGTCAAAGTCAATGTCTATTATATGGTTATGAGTATTCAAATCTTTCCATAGTTTCTAGGAATTAGGGGTTATACTGCTATTTAATTCTATATACGTATTAAATATATTGATATATTGTTTTTAACTCTCTGATGTAAATCTAAGTATAAAGATGAATATAATTCTTTTCTAGTTTGGAAGTACTTTTATTTCCCATAAATTTTGTTAATAAGGCCAATGTAGGTCCTACATTTGATATGGTCCCTGAAAGTAAAAAAAAAAAAAAAAAAAAAAAAAAAAATTGTTAAATTATTTTAAGTACCAACCAGGCTTTGTGGTTCTATTTCTATTCTCTGAATCAAGAAAATTGAAATTAAAAATCCTACTCTGTAAATTGGTCACTCATTTAACCCTTAATAGGTTATTTTTTTACACCTACAGTTTAATAAATATGAAAGGAAAGCTTTCATAGAGTGAAGATAGCTTTTTACACATGTGCTCTTTGTTTTCTTTAACTACAAGAAATAGCTACTGATTCACACACCACTGATGCCTTGCAGCATGTTTTTCAAATCAGAGTTGCTACTTCTTAACATTAATACATTAATTAATACGTTAACATTAATACAGCATCAATTTACTATTAAATAAATTTACTACTTATTTTATGGACATATTCTATTCAGATGGGGTATATAAAACTGAAGGAAATACTAACAGAAAATATTTTTCTTTACCTAAGTGTTTCTTGGCATTTATTAGTAGCGTGCAGATATTGAGAAACTATTTTTCTTTTTGTAGAAACCACTAAAAAGGGTTTGTCAGAAATGCATGCTATGGTGAGTCTGTTGGAACAGTGAATGAATTTCAACGGGATTAAAGATGAAATTGTGGCTCAATGCAAAGCTTCAAACAGAGGTAATTGTGATTGCCAATGATATGGCATGAAAAGGAAATGACCGTGATATCAATTGACACACACATGCGCTCATATCTTGTTGACGAGTATTTGGAGTTGAAGATATAACTCAAGAACAAAGACTTGAATGCTAACTCCTAAATGTGTTCCCAATAAAAAAGTATCATGGAGATTTCACTATGGAAAGATTATTCAAAATGAAATCATTTGGGTTTATCTAACTCAATACACAACTTTCGTTGTAGTCAGTTGGAAGATATATTCCAGGTATCTTAAAGCAAATCTGTGAGTGTTGAAAAGTGGATAAATTATCACGCAAGTATTAAACAGAATTTTAGTACTGATGTTTTAATGGATAGAACCTAGCTACTGAATCCTAATGAGGGTTTTCATAGCCAGTATACTGGCCCTTAACTAGAAATATATTTACAAGACTGTTTCATAATGAGTCAGCCATTTTCACAAAAAAAGAAAATAATAATACACTTACTCTAAAATACTTGGGGCTGTTTCCTACAGACATCACCCAATAGATTGATTTGGTGTCTGGTTTCCAGTTCAGCTGAATATAGAAAAAAGAAACCAAGATTCACGTAACTTACATCAGACTCAATAAAAATCATTTGTTAAATAATCAAGAGAAAGAGCCATGCTGAATCCTGCACACTGGGGTAAGTTATTATCTGCGGATGAGAACAGGCTTTGTCCGGTACTTCAGAGTGCATTTGAACAGCTTTCGAAGTCCTGTGCTCATACTCTTGAACCGTTGAGAGACCCATGATCTAAGATCAACTGTGCTTAACTTCATGCTTTCATGTTCTATTCTTCTATTTCAATTTCAAGAACAGAACAAATATATACTAAACTATATGCTGAGAAGATGATGGCTTAGATTCAAATTAACTCTCCCTATCTAAAAAAAAAAAAAAGAAAAAAGGGTATTATCTTAAAGAAACTATATTTTTTAACACTTATTTTCCACCACACTTTAAAAAAATGTATCTTGTCTGAAACAAAAGATTAGAAATTTCATAAATAAAGAAGAGTGAAAGCACTTCAAAGTGACAAACAGAGAAGGCAATAGCTTTACTCAAATCTCCTGAATCTATGATTTTAAGATGAAAATATAAAATCAGATGCATTCTACTATCTCAAAACAGCTGTGAGCTATTGAATGGTAGAATATGTCAGACAGTTATTTTTGATAATAAATAACTCAGCGGGTAATAAATCAGAGAATAGAAGATTTATTTTGAATGACTAGTGAAGAAAAATAATAACAAAAACTGTATCATCCTGAAGAATGGCTACTACTTCCGTGAGTTCAGAGAAATGATGAGATTTTGTTCTTCAGCATAGCCAAGACACCACAACTTATTTTTTTCTCATCTTCATATTTTAAAATTGAATTAAAGATTCAGGCTCTGAAAAGAGAATTTAATAATTTTTGCCATAATAAATTTACCATAAAAACATTTTCTTTTCCGACATTTCTCTGTATCTGTGTGGCTTGATGTATATATACGTGTTTGCTCACATGTAAGTAAATGTGTACAGATACAGGCCGATCAACAGTGTCTGGAACAATTCTCAATTGGTCCTCTATCTTATTCACTGGGGTCCTACATTGAGGACTGGAGTAAAAGATAGGCTGCTACCCATACCCTACCTTTAAATGCATCTTGGGATTCTAACTTTGATCTTCTCATTTGTGTAGCAGACACTTAACCTGTAAGCTAAGTCCTTAGGCTAAGGACTGTTTTTTTAACATTCCAAAAGAACCAAGGACTGTCACGTTGTTTCATGTTTTCCTGTAGTGATTGAAATATCAATTTACTTGGAATATTAAATTCCAAGGAATACTAAATAGATTCAAAAGTCAAGAAGAAGTTAACAAAATTGAAGGAGAACTAGATAAACTCTGAAACAGATGAAGCTATCTTGGTCAAGGGTGGAACAGGTGTAACTGTATGGAGGTAAGGATACAGGTTAAATCCGGGCTTAAAACATACAATAAGAGGACTCAGGAGGCAGAAGCAGACAGATCTCTGTGAGTTCAAGGCCAACCTGATCTATAAAGAATATTTCAGAACAACCAAGACTACACAGAGAAATACTGACTTGGGTGCTTAAGGGTGGATGGGGTGGGGGAGACCAAGACCAAAACAAACAAATAAAGAGCACAATAGGACAATATTCCCTTCCATCACCAGATACCTTATTTTCCCCAAATTCTTATGGAACTTTCCTAAAACTGATGAGAAGCTATGCCATGCAGAAAAATTAAAGTTTTAAAAATTGATTTAAATTCTACAGACCATTGACCATAGTGGAATTAAATAAGAAATAAATAACAAAAGATAAATGTAAAAACCAAAAACCTATAGAATTAAATATTCAAAAGTAAATATTTGGAAATTAGGCAGAGTATTTGTAAAGACCCCATAATACAAAAACATATTACAATGGAAAGTAGAAAATAATTACAGTAGCAACAATGAAAATAAGACATATTATTAGTCATTCTTTGAAGAAATTATTCACATAAACATGGACTTGATAATGGTTTCTCATTCTTAGTGTCCCAACATCAAAAGGCTCAAGTAGGAGACTGTAAGTTTTGTGTCAGACTGCACAAACAAACAACAAACAAATCAAGTTGTAATTCTAATTCATCAATTTGAATTTTAAGGTGTTACATGAAATGAATATATTTCAAAAAGAAATTCATATATCTGAACATATATTAATTAGCACGTAACACGTGGACTGAGAAGGTTTTATTATACATTAATTACCTATAACATCTATTATACATGATATATTTCTCATATATTAGAATATGATATTTTATATATTTGTATATGTTGCAACAATTAAAAATAAAAGGGCAATTAAATTACTAAAGAGCAATGGGGAACATAGAAGGCTTTAGATGGAAGGGAAGAGACATGAGCAATCATGTAATCATAATTAAAGAGAGAATTGAATTTATTATAATTAGCACTCATATTGTATAAAAAGTCACATTTTGAACACCAAAAAATGTTTTAAAAAATTACAACCTGGTGGCATGTGCTACTATCAATATTATCAAAGTCTTTTTCAAGAACACGTAAACACACATGTATATATGTACAAAGTAATGTCAAATGAAAATCAAAAGAGTTTGTACTGGTGCTCCTGGCATGTGAGTGAGAAAGGATGGTAGATAGGAAGCATCTTAGGAAGAAGGGACAACTGGGTTTGATCCGTGACACTGGGATTTGTGGGGCAGGGTATTAACACAGATGGCGTTGAGGACTGTAGAATAAGGATAAAGAAGAGTGAACAATGGAGAAAACATCCAAAAGTAGAGTGTTCCACATGGACTAGAGGAGACAGACAGAAATAAAGACCACATGAATGAGCAAGAGAGGACCAAACCAGCCTCAGATGATTGAATGAAACTCCTTCTGTAAACTTGTTCTGAATTGATTTTTCTCTTAGTCCACTCCCAGAGAGTGGACATAGCTGGGCTTAACTTTTAGAAACCTGCCTTTTTCTTAATGAGCCATCAGCTGGGAAAATACAGTATGCATACGCATACAAAGAAATTGTTAGATTTTGTTAATTATTTGTAAAAGGACAATATATTATGAATAATAACCCAAGATATTTGTTTAATATCATAAGTATGAAACATTACCCATCATGGAGAACAGATAATTTCTCAATTTACTATTGTTATTATGGTAATAAGAAATGCAGAGAAAATTTTAAAAACACAACTATTCACATAAGTTATTTCTTTACTGACAATGATTATACAATGACTGTTTTGTACAGAAGCATAATTTTTAACGGACAATATCATAACCTAAGTTGTGCCTTATCATAACTACATCTATTATAGACATGTTTTGTGTGCATAGACATGTGTTCATGTGTGTGTATGGAGATCATATGTCAATATTTCATGTAGGTTTTTTTGAAGTTGTACAGTTTGTTTATGAAGATTAGGTCTTTCACTGGCCTAGAGTTCACCAATTATGCTAATCGTGATGGGTTTGATTCTTTGCAAGTGCATGGTGTAATGGTGTGCATATTCAGTCTTCTGGACTATGTCTTCTTTTCATTCTTATAATGATAGCTACAAGGATACCTTTATTTTTAATTTCAGATGCCTTAGTTGATCAATTTCACATAGCACTGAAATTACACCTCAGATTAAATTAGAGCATTAATGTGTTCTCACTTTCCCATGGGAGGAGGGGCGAACTTTTCAGTTGACTTAGAATATTTCAATATTATATTTTAAAAGCTAAATCAATGGTTGTAATTTTCAAAATAAGCCTCATATTATCTATGTTATTCTCTACATGGAGAAGGTAACATAGAAGATTGTTTATCCAGGAGGATATGATAATATAAATAAATAACCAAGGAAGAGCTTCTGAGTGATTTTATCTGTTTCCAATTGAATATAATTTCACAACTTTGGATACACCATTAAAATAAATGTCAACTAGTTTAAAAATAGCACAGTTTAAAATCCCCTTTTAACTATATCTTCTAATTTAAGAGGAAGCATTTGATACATATTTTCAAAATAGTATTCTTAGTTTAGTAGAATTCTCCTCAACATATGGTTTCTGAGGGAAGTAAAGACATGTGCACTCAACTTTGGCCCTTGAGCACCTGTACATCATGATTTTCTTCCAAATAGAGTAGCTGAAATTAGCCAAATATGTCTGAACTTCAGGGTGAGACAACATGTGAATTTATGGATGTAAAAGTCATTCACTACATCAAGTAATTTTAAAATGCCAACTTAAAGCACAAATGTTATTGTTTCTCAATTATTGACCTCGAAGAAGAATATGAATCTTGAACAAAATTAATGGAACTAATTTATCTTTGAATTATTAGATTGTGTTGTTCAAATCTGCTTCAGAGCATGAAGTCTAGAATTGTGGAGATGATATAATTTGTTTATATGACAATGTAAAGCTCATTAAATAGAAGCAATGTATCCAATTCTCTCTCTTTCATATTTATTACCAACAGGAAAATAAAATCATTTTCTTTAATAAAACAGACAATATTCCTTGATAATGAAGAGTTTTTTCTCAGATAACATTTTGTAAGTCTCTTAACGCTTCTAGTTGCTGATATGAGGAAATTGTAACCTAGAGCCTATGTAAGTAACAACAGCTTTGCAAAATTTCTACACAAACTAAGCATATTCTGTTGCAATATAAAATAAAATGACAGAGATTCCAGTGAGTTCATTTAATTCTTCCCTTTCATCATCCTGAGAAGTGATTCTATCGTAGAACACTATTACGATATATCTGTTAAATTTTCTTCATTTCCTTTAGAACACAAACTGAATGTAATTAGACTAATACTCACAGAACTGCATTATAAATTACACTTACCTTCACACATTTCCACTCTATTTGGAAATTAGTTTATAAAAATCGCCTTAAGTAACCAATGTCATAATTTCAAAACAAACAGAGTTCATGCTTTCATTTCTCCAGGAAAAAGTAAAACTGTAGGAACGATATTTGATTTCAATAGTAACAAAGTTAATTTGAATAGTCATAAAATAGTTTCCATGCCCGAAAATAGGGATAGGGAACTTATAGAGCCCACCTCCAGCAGGAAGACAGGGCATTAAATGAGGGAGGGGGTTGCCATCCCATAGTCAAAGCTCTGACCCATAATTATTCCTGTCTGAAAGACCTACTGGGAAGGAAATGGAGAGCAGCCTGAGGTAAAGAAGGTCCAGCGACAGGCCAAAGTGGGATCCAGCTCAAGGGGAAGTACCAAGGCCTGACATTATTACTGAGGTTATGGGGTGCTCACAAAAAAATGGACCTACCATGACTCGCCTCAGAAGACTCAACAAGTAGCTGAGTCAGATGCAGATATTTGCACCCAATGTACAGAAGCTGCTGACCTCTGTGGTTGAATTAGGGAATGGCTGAAAGAGGCTGAGAAGGAGGGGGATCCTGTAGGAAAACCAGCAGTCTTAACTAATCTGGACCCCTGAGATCTCTCAAACACTGGACCACCAAAAAGTTAGCATACACCAGCTGATATGAGGGCCCCAATACATATACAGCAGAGGACTGCCGGGTCTGTGCTCCATCAGAGATGATGCACCTAACCCTCAAGAGACTGGAGGCCCAAGGGAGTTTAGAGATCAGGTGGGGTGGGGAGAGGGGGTGGGTATATCCTCGTGGAGAAAGAGGGTTTTGGAGGAATGGAATGTGGAACGATTGGAGGGTGGATATGGGGGTAAAATCTGGAGATAAATAAATAAATAAATAAATAAATAAATAGAAGTACACTTGTGAGCTTTCACCTGAGTCTGTTCCATAATCCTAAATTAAAGGACAATGCTGCATTTTGTTGAGCACAGAACAGAATACAAATGATTTTTCACTGTTCAGTGAATTTTTTTTCCTACTTAGTAATATGTCTTGTTCATACAGGGGAAATGACAATTTGTTTTCACCTAGCACAGCTACACCTTGAAGAACTTAACAAGAATTTCTTCATATACAGTGATTTTGACAACACCAAGTATGGTATTTGGGGAGATAAAAGTATATTATGAGGAACTCTGTTTTCTCTAGGTTTTAATCATACAAAGGTCTTCCTTTTTAAAGGTGATGTAATTATTAACTCTTTGATAATTTCAGGAATTCGTGCAAGGTAATTTGATCATATTTACGCCACTGATTACTCCAATTTCCACTCTCAACTTGGTCACCTCTTTGCCAAATTAATATTTTATTTAATCCAATTATCTTTGCACATGTGCACATTTGGTGAGACCATTCAGTAGAGCATCATGGACCCATCAGGAAAAATACCACTTAGGAATCTTGACTCTTCTTACCCCGGCAGCTATCAACAATCATAACTCCTCTTCTGTGGATAAAACCCTAGTTATTCCCCCTAATCTACAAGCTGGAAGGTTGATTGCCTTGATCTTCTTAAAGTCTTTTGCATGTAACCATAGCTGCTGTGAATTTAGAGTTTATGGTTATGTCTGTGGCCTTCCTAGCAGGCCCTTCCCAGCCTTGATCAGGCTAAGCAGACCTTGAACATTTGCCATGCCAAGAATTATCAACCTGGACAGAGACATCTGCCTTGGCTGCAGTTCCAGGTTCCCAGGGGAACTTAGCTGTTTTGGCTGCCTGAGCTGACCTTGGTCTACAACATACTCCAACCTGAAGCAGGGGAAGGGTTTTGTGTTTTTTCCCTTTACGTACTTACACTTTATATGCTTATCATTAAACTTTGAGCCTTGATCAGAACTTTGTCTTGGCTTCATTCTTCTCTAGCCCCACACCCCCACCCTTTACATTTCCAGTCCCCCTTTCAGGCAAACCCAGTTTCTCCCATGGCTGCTGGACAGCTACACATGTCATTTCCTTAATCCCAGTTATCACAGACCTCTGTCTTTGACAATCTTTTCAGCCCTTATTCTGCAATGTTTTCTGGATCTTAACAGTAAGATGTGTGATAAAAATGACCCATTTATGGCCAAGTATTTCAGAGATACGTTTTATTTGAACTATGACCAGTTCCAAGTTTCTCTGTCGGCCACAATTCACTACACAAGAAAACTTCTTGGAGGGGGACTGAGAGGTGAACTAATATTGGTAAAATACATGCATTTAGAGAGCTATATAGCTATCATCTATCTATCATCTATTTACCATCTATCTATCTATCTATCTATCTATCTATCTATCATATATATATATATATATATATATATATATATATATATATATATATATATCAAACTATCTATCTCCTTCTTGCTTGCTATTCTGATTTAGTTTCTTTTATGTATTGATTAGGAAAGAATAGCAGTTTATTTAGTAATGAAAAATGTTACATTTTTATTTGCATACTTGTTCATTTAAAATATAAATGTGATATGTACTTATCTAAAGGGTTGTACACATAATTACATAAAATATTTTCAGATGTCACTCTGTTTAATTCTTATAAATCCCTCTGATAAAGTTCTAACAGTATCCAGCTTTTTGAGATGGAGCACCAAGGCTAATGAGTGAGAAATAATTATTGAGGATCTGTGTAGAAGGATTAATACCTCAGCCTGACCAGGTAAAGGCTTCTTATTCTTAATTGGTTATTTCCTGTAATTTCATTTTGTGAGAAACCATCAACATTTCATCCAAATATCCAAAGCTTCTCATCCACATAAAGATTTTTAAATATTTAATATATATTTAAAGTTTTATATATGAGTATTGTATTTAAATCATTTCATCCTTACACTTTATACCCTTGCAACTCATTCTAAGTCTATTAGTATTCCTCAACTGAATGACCCTTTCCTCTTTAATTGATATATATATATATATATATATATATATATATATTACATAATTACTCATCCAAAATATATATAAACAGATATATCATAATACATATCGATGTATATGGATATATCCTACCTGGTGAATCAACTGATTTTGTTCATAAGCATATGAGCTCAACATTTGGGAATGTGTATATCAGGAGTATTTTCCTTGAAGAATATTTAATCTCCTCTCTGCCTACCAAATAATTGCCTATAGTTAATTTTTCATCTAAGTCTGAGATCTTGTGACACTGGGATGTTAACATCTATCATCATTGTAAAATAGGGAAGATACATGGCAAAATATAAAAACATAAAACGACATTACATATTTCCTTAATTCCTGATGAATTTGACTATGAATTTTTTTAATTTTCTCATTGGGAAAGTAATACAATGTTTTTGATCATATTCCTTCCCTTCCCACATCTTACTGATTTATTCACTGAGAAAAATATATAATTGACCCGTCAAAATGATTTAAATTTTTAAAGTATATAGGAAAAAATGAAATAAATTTAGGATGAAGAAAGTGTCTTCCTATAAAACATTTACTTATATTTATACAGCATATATTAAGATGTAATTTTGTCCAAAAATGATATGCATGAAAGGATATATAATTCAGAATCGCATTTTATCATATATTTGATCATATCTTCTTTATTGTTGTTCACAAATAGAAAACCATATTAAAACGAGCCTACTCTGTGTCTGTAGTTCTTAATTAATTTTCTTGACATAATAAAAATTCATTGTTGCTATACACATAAATAACTACATGCATATTTCTTCAAGATATAAATTTCGCTTCAAATAGGCCCATATTTATCACCCTCAACAAAACTCAACTCTAAATGGATCAAAGACCTCAACCCCAAACCAAACACACTGAAGCTGATTGAAGAGAAAGTTAGAAATAGCCTTGAATTCCTTGCCACAGAAAAACACTCCAGAACAAAATATTGTTAGGATAGGAATTAAGGTCAACCATTAATTAATCGATTTTATAAATTCAAAAATCTTCTTCATGGCAAAATCACAGTGACTCAGGCAAAGACATAGCCTATAGAGTAGAAAAGGATTATTGATAAACTACATAGTAGAATAATAATATACAAGACATAAAAGTACTCAAAATATTAGATATAAGGAAAAAAACATTTTTTCTTGTTTACCATTTTTATTGGTTATTTTATTTTTAACATTTCAAATCTTGTCCCTTTTCCCAGTTTTCCCTCTGCAAACCCCCATCCTTTCACCCCTCCCCTTTGCCTCTACGAGGGTGCTCCCATACCAACTCACACACTCCCACCTCACTGCTCTAGTATCCCCCTATGCTCTGTGTTTGAGCCTCCATAGGACCAAGGGCCTCCACTCCCATTGATACCAGATAAGGCCATCCTCTGCTACATATGTAGCTGGAGCCATGGACTCATCCATGTATATTCTTTGGTCGGTAGTTTAGTCCCTGGGAGCTCTGGGGGGTCTGGTTTGTTGATACTGCTATTCTTCCTATGTGGTTGCAAACCCTTTCAGCATCTTCAGTCCTTTAACACCCAACATCCCTTTATAAGAGAATGTATATCCTATTTGTCTTTCTGGGTTTGGGTTACCTCACTCAGAATTATTTTTTTTCTAGTTTAATCTATTTGCCTAAAACTGTCATGATGTCATTTTTAAAAAAAAGGTTTTGTATTTTTGAAAAAAATACAGAGATTAGGTAAAGAAAGAACTCTAGATGGGATTTACATGAACCTCCCTGAGAAGGCAAAGTAGAATAAATTTTGTAGATGGACTGGGGCAGGTGGGAGTGGGAAGGATGAGATCAGTCTGAACAAGAGAGTGCTTAAGAGTCAGCTGGAATTGGGGAATATTGGAACAGGGTATGGGAGTTGAGTGCAGTGGAAACTTGCTGGTATCTATGAGGATATCCTCCGTGGAGGAACCTTTGTAATAAAGTATATGAGTTCTAAGCTGGCCACCTTTCATAGTAAAGACTGGCTTCCAATTGTGTATATGTATATATTATATACCTATTATATATATACCTATATATATGTGTGTTATTAGCAATCTGATATACATATCTTACATATTATAAAATTATATATCTTACATATTATATATTATAATATAAGATTGTAATAATATACATATATTATTACTATATATATGTATATGTATACATATATATACATACATACATACATACATACATACATACATATTATTACAATCTTATAACTGACAACGTGGTTCCTTTCTTAGGATAACATCCACACACTTCACTGAACACTCAGAGATTGAGCTAGTGTGGGGTTGGAGCCTTCACCCCTATATTCTAGCCTCTTTCCCATGAGAAGATACTCTATGCTTTATACTTTATAAGAGAGATCTGGACACCAACAAGATGTGCTGGAGCAATGTTGAGGCATAATAAGTATAGGTGACTAACGAAGTTTGGTTTAACTTCAGGCCCCCTCCACTAGAGGGAGCCTACTCCCTACACTGCCTGAATGGCCAGGAACTAGACTCCAGAGACCTAGAGCAGAATCAAATACTACTTTCAAGACAAGCAGACTCAACTGTCCTGGACTCCTCTGAGATCTCTCAGACACTGAGCCACCAACAAGGCAGCATACACCAACTTATATGAGGACCCCAACTTTTATACAGCAGAGAATTGCCTGGTTTGGCTTCAGTGAGGGAAGATGCACCTAACCATTGATAGATGTGAGGGTTCAGGGAGTGGGGGTATGTGGTGGGGTGGGCGTGGGGGTTAGGGACATCCTCTTGGAGACATGGCAGGAGGAGGTATGGAATGGGGAGTGGTCAGGGGACAGATAGGAAGGGGGACGAAGACTGGACTGTAAAAAACGATTAAAGAATAATAATGATGATAATAATACATACATACATACATACATACTACTTTCAAACAAACCAAAAATCAGAAAATAGACAAAATCAGTGAAATGCTCCCTTATGATATTCTGCTCTACTTAGTTATCGATCCGTGCTTTGTCCAGACATCTTGAGTGATGCTTCCTCTGGCAGCAGATGGGAGGGGACACAGAGAATTGACAGACAAACATTTTTCTGAGAGAGACTCTAAATTGGAATTCTAACTGGTCTCTCCCGTAGGAGATTGGGGAAGTCTGAGGAGAAGGGGGATGAAAGATTGTAGGAATTAGAAAGTAGGAAGAGTACCAGGAAAACACGGCCTACTGAATTCACTTAAGCAGGGCTTATACTCTTATCAGCTTACAGAGATTGAAGTATCAAGCAAAGGGCTTGGAAGGGTCTCCACAAGATCCTCTGTGTATATGTTATAGATGCTTGCTTTTTTTGAGGGGGATGGGACTCATAGCAGTGGGAGTGATTCTGCTTTTTATTCTTCTGCCAGCTCCTTGGATTCTTTTCTTCCTGGGGCTTGCCTTGTTCAGTCTTGTTTTGAGACTTTTGTCTTGTTTTACTGTACCTTGATTTTTCTGGTTTGGCTATTATCTCTTGGAGGGCTGCTCTTTTCTAGGGATTGGATCTGGGGAATGGGACAGGTACTGGTGGGGACTGGGGAGGATTGGAAAGAGGGGAAACAGTGATTGGGATACAATGTATGAGAGCTGAATCTATTTTCAATAAAAATATAAACAAGAAATAAGATTGTAAGGATGAGAGCTATCATTAATGGAATCTAACTTTATATAATAGAAACAAGTTGCCAAAAGGCTATGTTATCCACCACACCAGAACACAATAAAACATTATCTGTTACCTAGGGAAATGGGCCCTCAGTAAGTGTGCAGTCTTATAATGCCCAGATCTCAGACCTCAGTAGATATGGGGGCTTATAATGCTCAGACTTCTCTCATAAATGGGAGAAACAGATCTGTTTGATTCCTGTTTTGCCCATTCTGTCTTGCATTCAATGGTTCCAAGTAGTTTGTTCTAGCATACCAAGGAGACTGTATTACAACATATATGTCATCCTATTTCTACCTGATTCCGTATTGTTTATTAATTTACATTATTATTTTAATTTTATGATCCATTTTTTGCTATTTGCATAAAAATTAAATAATTAATGATAAATTTGAATTCTGTTTGCTTGTTATAATCATTTATTAGTTATAAAACATTTTATAATTATCTGTAACAATTTCATCAATGTTAATTTTATTTCTTCTATTCATCAATGTACTTTGCCTGCTTTCCTTGAATGACATGGAATATGTAAGCTTAATATTTTGTAATAGTGCATGTGAGTTGAAGCTACAGTCAAACACAAAACTTATTTACTGCAGCAAATGGTTAAAATGAAAAGCAAAAGCAGAAAGCAAACAGGACTTCGAGGCTAGCTCTCCACAAAGTGACATATACATAGATTCTTAAAGGACATTTAGCTTAATAATTTACTGTGACTAGTCAAGTAGGGATAGACTTGCATTTTAAGTTGCTTTGTTTTGTGTTAATTCACCTTCTAAATTAAATTTGTTTTTAGAAATTAAACCGTTATTAAATCGTCTTTAGTTATTGGAAAACAGATGGCTTTTTCATTTCTTTATTTAGCTTAATGTTGATCAACTGAAATACAATTGATTTTTTGTTTATTGGTTTTGTATCTTGATCTATACACCGTTAAACATGCATTTGACAGTTTAGTTTTTTAAAAGCATTTTCTGTACATGTAGCTAAAAGTCTACAAACTGGTTTGGGGAATTTTCTCTTTTCCCGCTTAGTGTTGCTTTACAATTATTGGAAAATTTAAAAAGAATATCTTTGTATTCTTGATTTATTTTAAGTCTCATTCTTGGTTCTTAAAAAATAGGTTAGAATAAGGATGTCTTTTCAACCTATTGTTATTAGAACAAATAGATACTCAGTTGATCTCTGTATTTCTACCTCTTCAGCACTTTAGATGCAATAATAAAATGATTATGAAAGGTAGAAAATATACCATAGAACCGAAGTATGAGAGTGTAGATCCTCCTATGTAAGCATACATCCAATCACTGTGTGAAATCATATTTTAATAATGAAGTCTATTAATAAAATATCACTTTTACTTCTCCAGATAAACTGCTGAGATTATAGTCTTGCCCAAGCTATGCAAATACATGGCTTAGGCTGAGCCCAGAGCATTACCTACTCTGTGCTAACTGTCCTCAGGCTTGGGCCTGGAAGCTCCTAGCATCCATACAATCAAATCTTCCAAGCTGACTGATACAATCTACCTTCTCTCAGCATCTGACTGAAATGCTCTGCCTGGTCTCACACTAACTTTGGCCATTTAGTCTAACCTTCAGGCTCCTTCACATTCCCTGGCTCATTCTGTCTTCACTTATGTCTAGTTCCTTCTCTCTTCAAACTGTTTCTGTGAAACTATCCCAGAAATTTGCTATATACATACACCACCCACCGTATATCATACTATCATCTTTTTATTTTTTATTTTTTTGTTTGTTGCTTTTTTAAATAGACTCTTTCCCACTGTTTTTCTCATGTGATCTAGGTATATCCTATTTCTCACTCATTTTGTCAAATCTTTCCCTGAGTTTGTCACATTGTCTGACTCTCAATTATATACCATGTTCAAACATAGCTGCTTCCATATAAAAAATAACCTTACCTTCATTGTTAGGGATTAAGTTGTGTACTATGGGCACATCTACATTTTAGCCAGATTATATCTTTTGATGTGATTCCATTCTCAGAAGAGCCACGTTTCTGAATTAAAATTTTCTCTACATGTTAGGATAAGAGTTCAAACACTATCAACTGATTTTTAAATTCAATTTGTGGATAGTGTCATTAGTAAATTGAAATGTCAAAGGTAAAGACAAATTTGGCACAATTGGAATAATATCTAAGTTATATTCATTTTACTATGTGATTAGTTTATCTGAGAATTTTAAAACAATTAACTAATATAAAATGATTAGTAATTTTGCTAGGAACAAGTGTATCTGCAGTAAACGAATACATTTGTTTAGTAAAAAGTAAAATACCTTGCTCAGTCTATAGAATATTGCTTATTATGTTTTTCAGGGATGAATGTTTTATAGTAGGTTACCAAATGTTGTGCATTGCCATGGATAAGATTTGTTCTTGACTTACAGCATCCTGGATTGCTTGTAGTTTTTTGCGTCATGTTGGTGTCTCATTGGCTATCCCCAAACACTTTGACATGTTCATTATTATTGTCCTTTTCCAGCTCATGCTTGGAAGTAATGTTGCTTAGACTATGTAGGTGTAGCTTCTGACTTTAGTAGAAGACAAAGTTCCACCATTGTCTTACTGATCCTGTGGCTATTACAGTCCTTCAACCCAAATTTCTGCAATACCCTAAGCCTTAGGTCTAGGCTCCACAGCGGTTGCCTTTGGATTGTTGTAGTGTTCTGTAATCACCCCTATCTGTGCAAAATAAAGTTTCATTGATGAATTTGGCTGACTACTTATCTATTATAAGTATAGTAGAGGATACTTAGAATGGAGGTATACTTTTTTATAGTTTAACAAAGTGATGGTTGTATGTTCTCTCATAAGGTCCAGGATTCACTCTCCCTAAGTTGCAAGCTAGGTTTCCAGTTTATAGTTGTTCTTTTTTTCAAGCTGGTCTGAAGTCCAAATGGAAAGCTGTTGGATTCCACCAAGGTATGCATGTTACTACTCATTTTCATACCATGCTAGTTTTGGATGCAGTCCATCGACATCATAGCTGGTAGGACTGTTAGTTGTTTCCCTCCTTTGGATGCTTGCATGGCACCTTCTGCTACCCTGAAAAATTTCTCTGCATAGAGGAAGAATTCAAAACATATCCAATTTGAAGACCTCTGGTTTTTTTGTTTGTATTTTTTGTTTCTCTGAAGTTCAAGATATCTTCATCAATAGGGATCTATCTTCTACCTATGTTCATATTATTTCTTCATCAGATATAGAGCTGTTAAATCTCTCCCATACTGGATGACAGGTTTTTAAATGCATATATCCTCAAATCATTTCTTAAGGAAAGCAACTAAAATATCTATCAACATTTTTAATCATTTTACAGAAAAATGTATTGAATTAAAATATCAGGTATCTTACAATAATATATATCAATCATTATCTTAAAATAATGTCAATAAATAATACAGCCAATGAAATATTTACAATTCAAGTCAGAATCACTACAAAATTTTCACATGTTGTTGTAAGATGTAAAATATCTCTCACATACCAATGTTATGTTCATTTGGGTACTTATCTTCCACAGTAAGCAGCTCTACAAAGCATGAGGAAAATAGGAGTTAATGCATGAAAATATGGAAGAATAAGAAATATGGCTTCTGACCTAAAAAGTTGTAGAAAAAATGTAATCCTATAACATGGTTTCTTTGGCAAGGGATCACATCTAAATATCTTCTAGAGATCTATGTGATCCAGTTGGAATACAGACAAACCTTTAATAGCAGGAGAAAAAGGCAAATAAATCTAGGCCAGCTTGGGATAGAGCAAATTTAAGATAAAGAAAAAGCTTAGATCCAGGCATGGTGGTACACAACTTTAATCTGAGCACTCAGGAGAGAAAGGCAGGCAGAACTCTGAGTTCTAGTCAGTGAGTTCAGTTGAGAGGCAGTGAAGTGGAGTAGAGTTCACAGCAGTTCATTTCGGGGAGTTCTAAACCAGGTTTTATAGTGACAATTTTATAGCGAGAGGTTGTGGAGAGAACAAGCTAGACACAGGTGAAGACAGAATGAGCTAGAGAAGGAGAAGGAGCCAGAGATTAGACAAGGTTTCTACAGTTAGTTTGAGGCCAAGCAGAGCAATTCATTGAGAAACTGAGAGAAGTTAGACTGAAATCAGTCAGCTCAGAAAGAGGTTTTGGCCAGATCAGATGAGTTGAACCAGCTAGCCAGAGTTTAAAAATCTAGAAAGAGTGAGCTTGTTCAGCAGTAAGGCTCCAAACTGACAATTACATCAGGCAAATAAAAGTTACTTTTACAAAAATTAAACATCTCCTATGTCACTATATGCTTTTCTGAGGAAAAACAGTAGAATACATAGATGCATAGAAAATGACTGTTCTGAATGCAGTGTTTTGGGGTCCAGAAATCACCCCATAAACCACTCAGATACTAATCTCACTCATACAGGGATAATAATTTACTGAACACAACCACCCCTGACTGATCAATTAGTGATGCAGTTCAGACTCAGGATCTGAGACGGCAACTCTGTTTCTCAGAGTCAGCTTATAAGGGGAAATTTCACAAAAGCTCATACCAAACAAAAAAGATGATCTACAGGTGTAGGAAGTTAGGCCAGGCACTTACAGCAGATGGTTCAGGTTCTAGCTTATTTTAGCTAACTGTACAAAGCAATTCTAACTGATCTGTATTGCAATTGGCTTTAAGGGAGGGTAAAGGTCTGGGAAATTTCCAAGAATATCAAAGCATAGAATTGAGCAGGATATAGAGGTAATGGTTAAATCAGGCATGAGAACAGTCCTCTCTAACAATGTAAGATGGCTGGTTATAGGCATAAAACAAAATGGCTAAGGTAAGGTTAGCAAGGCAGTGCTGACCTAGGTCATAACATTGCCCTTTTATTCCATTTGTCCCTTTTGTTCCTGAAAGTCAAATTGTTGGCTCTAAAGCTTGTTTTGAAGCTAGGTGAGCGTATTGGTTCCAGAGGACAATGAGTTGACAGATGAAATATGCCTTTTAATGAAGGAGACACGAGCATTGACTATATAAGGTCCACAAGTGAAAGCCAGCAAGAAAAGGTTTAAGGGGCAAATTAGTGCTGTTATTAACAAAGTCAACCAGGGGACTGAGATTTCCTACTAGCCCATAGATTGTTTTCTTTGTTTGTCCCTATCCATGAAGTTTTGCTTGACTTCTGCTAGAGCCTTTAAAGACACCAGAGTATTAGCATTAAAAACAACACTATTCTCCAAAAGCCATACACAGGCTGCCTTCTTTAAGGAAGAGTAAGTCTAGGCTTCTCTAGTTATGCAAGACCACTTCAGCAAGAGAATCAACCTGGCTTTCCAGGAATGAGGTGGTAGAGTAAAACCAGGCTATTCCTTGTCAACTTGTCTGATCACATATTTGAAATTTTGTTGACCTGAGGACAAGGGGGCAGTTCCTATGACAACTGTCCCAGCCATTTCTATCCCCATCAGCATGGGCACTAGAATGGGGGCTGCCCTTTGGGCCAGAGTTGTTCTTACTGGAGCATAGGGATCTTGCCTGCATTCCCCCACAGTATGAGACTTGAGGAACTACACACACTAGTAGGTATTAAGTCTGGACTTTTTTCATTAGTGATAGACACACAAGATTTTTAGATCCAATATGTATTCAAACCAAATGCCTTTAGGGACAGCTAAGAGATTATTATTATCCATGTCCAAGAAATTGAATGCCCTTATTATGTGGGCATCATAATTATAGAATCTAAGCTCGTTCAGAACATCAAGCTGGTTCTACTTCATGATACTGTCTCCTACCCATAAGACATACTCCACCTCACTCTGGGGGATCTGTAAGGAAATGGGACTTGCTTATGATTCCACAACATTACCTCAGAGTAAAAGGCTAGAAATTTCTTTTCCAAGCAAATAGATCCAAGAAGCAAGCTAGAGTAGCCATTTTAATACCTAATAAAATAGGATTTCATCCAAAATTAATCAAGAGAGACAGGGAAGGGCACTTCATACTCATCAACAGAAAATTGATGAAGATGATATCTTAATTATGAACAGCGGTGGCCTAAACACAAAGGTACCCATATTTGTTAAAGAAACATTGCTAAAGCTTACATTGCACATTGATCCCCACAGATTAATAGTGGGAGTCTTTAACAACCCACTCTCACCAACTGACAGATCATCCTGACAAAAACTAAACAGAAAAATTTTGAAACTAACAGAGGTTATGATTGAAATAAACCTAAGAGAGATATTTATAGAATGTTTCACTCAAACACAAAACAATGTAAGTTCTTTGGAGCACCTCACTAATCTTTCTCCAAAACTGAACATATAGCCCATAACAAAGCAAGTCTCAGCAGATACAAAAATTGAAATAACACCTTATATCTTAATATAACCCCATGGATTAAAGCTAGACTTTAACCAGAAGAGAAACATCTGAAAGCCAACAAACAAACGGAAATTGAACAGCTGGTCTATGGGTCAGGGAAAAAACTAAAGAAAGAACTTAAAAACTTTCTAGGGTTCAATGAAAATGAAGGCACAATGTACCCAAATTTATGGAACAAAATGAAGGCAGTGCTAAGAGGAAAATTCATAGCACTAAATGTCTCCATAAAGAATTTAGAAAGTTCTCAAACCAAAAATTTATGAGTTTACTTGTATGCTCCAGGAAAAAAAAAAAGCAAAACAACAAAGAAGAATAGAAGGCAGGAAATAATCAGTCGAGAGAAAAAAAAAACAGAAACGAAGAAAACAATACAAAGAATCATTGAAACCAAGAGCTGGTTCTTTGAGAAAATCAACAAGATGGAAAAACACTTAGCCAAACTAACTAAAAGATAGAGAGACAGTATCCATTCTAGGAAGACACAGTCACCCTAACACCCAATCCCCATAAAGACTCAACAAAGAAAGAGAACTTCAGGTCAATTCTCTTATGAACAATGATGCAAGGGCCCTCTGAGACATCCCCTTCCATCATTGGTTTCCATCATTTCAACATGGTCTTAGGTTGATGACATTGAATATCTATCTCCACCTGCCAATGCTGGGTAACATCTGGTTTGAACAATACATTATCATTTAGAATTTATTTATCCAAGTTTTGGGAGTATTAAAGTGCCTTCTGGTGAGTTCCTGGAAGATTTTTTGTTTGTTTGTTTCTGATTCTCTACTCTTTCAGTTTTTATTTTTCTGTATGACAACTCTCTAGTCTATTTTTAATTAATTAAGAAACAGGGTTTACAACTTGTTACATAGTTGAGGATGTCCTTGAATTGGATTCACCTATCTCTATGTTCAGAGTACTAGGAACAAAGTGTCACTTTGACCTCCTTTTATGCATGTTTTATTATTTCTTTGAGAATTTCATGCAAAATATTTTGATTAAAATAACACTGTTCCCCAACTCTTCCCAGATCTATCTTCATCTTCCCATATGGCTATGTTTTTATTCTTTCTTTATATTTTTCACTGACCTGGTGTCCAATTTGTGTTACTCAAATTCATTAGATGTGGGGCCTGCCCTTGAGATTGTTCAACTTACCAAGGGTCACACCCTTAAAAAAAAAAAAGCAAAACGTAGTATTCTAATATCTATCAAATGACAAGAGCTCTTCGACTTGGACTGAGACCATGTATTTCAGAGTCACCTTGAGCTTATGATCTCCTGGTCTCTATCTGAAGCCATCATTTTTTATTAACACCCGTATTTATTAAATCTCCAAATTTTATTTCCAAATGTAATGCTTAATACTTAGTGTTTGTTATCCATCACATTTCATGTATGATTCATATATCCTGACATCAATGAATTTCTCCTGAAAACTCATGAGATTCTCCATTGTCTATGCCCCTTCAATATCTCTAATTAAGATAAAAGCTTTATATTGTGATTTATAATAAACTCACAGGTCTAAGTTTTAAAATTTGAATGTCTTGAAGTAATAAGTGATGAGCCAAATGTTTCAAATCTAACATCTTAGATGAATTAGAAGATCCTCGGGAATTAAACCTTCAATTCCAGTGAGAATATTATATACAAAGTGTCTCAGATCTTCTTGATTCCAACTTCTTTCACAGATTTTTCATGGTGTGGCTATATAATCATGAAAATGCAGGAGGAAAAGCAAATGAATGAATGAATGAATGAATGAATGAATGAATGAATGAAATTAGCAATAACAATAGAAACACAGAAGAAAATGCAGAAATATACTCCAGTAGGACAACTCCAGTACCAAAGTATGGCTGGCAACCTACAGAGACAGAAAATGTACATTTTTTTTTTAATTTAAACTGTTTTATTTACTTTTTTTTCTTTTTTTCTTTTTTTTTAATTTCTTTTTTTTTTTTTTGAACATGAAATGCTTTTTTTATAGCATGTTTTACAAGGGGAGGGGGTAAGAGGGTCCAGGTGGTGGAAAAGTACAAAATCTTCTTGGCCTGTGCCTTGAAACATGTCATGGTCTATATGGTACACTGCCTTGAATTATGATCTACCTGCAGTTCTTCAGAAGATATGGTACACTGCTTGAGTTATGGTCTCCCTGCTATTCTTAAGAAGACATGGTACTCTGCTTTGAGTCTATCTGCAGTTGCTAAGCAGGATCTTGCAGTTGCCAAGCTTCAGAGGACATTGTGCAGGTGGGGAAAGGTAGGGGGTAAGGGTAAGGGTGAGGGTCCTGGCTTCTGGCATCTCCCCCTTCTCTATTTAGTTAGAGAAGGCGTCTTATGTTCAATCCCAACTATGTGAGTTTTGAATTTGGATGTCTAATTATGGGGGGTCTTAGACAAGTTCACAACCCCAAAACACTGATGTGAGACGAGTCACATCGATGGTCGAAGGCTTTAGGCTGTCGACGATGGGCAACGTCAAGGGACTCTGATGTGGGTGAAAGGAGGGTGAGAGCCCTGTCTTAGGCCATGTAGGCTGCACCCACTCCCAGCACCACGCACTCCTTTTCGGCTGCATTGGGTGGGCCCCTGGGAAGTGGACCTACAATAATCCCGTCATTGGACTAACTCACAGCCATCCTAGTCTTTTGTAAATGTTCAATTTACCAACCATTTGTCAGTTTAGGATGTAATATTGTCATAAAGGAAGGCTCCCCAATGTTAGCCGCCATATCAAGGGTGGCCTTGGTTTAGGAAAAAGCCAATTTTTGTTGTGGTGATCAAGAGGCCAAGCTCTCTAGCGAGAGAAATGAGGGCAAAGCCAGGCATACCAGGATCCATTCTGGAGGGCGTGGAAGTCTAGGGGTCGACCGTAGGGGGAGGCAGGGGAGCTGACAGCTGTGTCAGTCTCCTGCGGAGTCACTTCTGGATCCTCTGCAATTTTCAGCTGATGGTAATGAACTTCAACTGCCTTCTTGATGGCAGCATCAACCTGGTTCCGTGGACGACAGGTCACGGGCGATGATCTCTGTCTTGCTCAATCTTGATGTCGTGCACACGTCCTCTCAATGAGGGTCCGTCCGGATGGGTCCGTGCCTCGAGCCCCACGTCTGGGTGCCGCTTGACCCGACCGGCGGGTCCTGGTTATTCATGGGGGCGAGGAGGACTGCAACCTGCTATTCTTCAGAAGATATGGTACACTGCTTGAGTTATGGTCTCCCTGCTATTCTTCAGATGATATGGTACACTGCTTTGAGTCTATCTGCAGTTGCCAAGCAGGATCTTGCAGTTGCCCTGCTTCAGGGGACCTTGTGCAGGTGGGAAAAGGTAGGGGGTGAGGGTAAGGGCGAGGCTCCTGGCTTCTGGTCCATCTGGGTTAGAACTTCTAATAGCAGGCATCACGGGTGATTCAATTTTACCTGGGATGCTGCGTGAGTTCAAGCTCCTGGGAGTCCCTGTTTTTCTTGGTTTTCTGCGGTTGGGTACGGAGCTGCTGCCTGCGACCTGCTCTAGGCTCGGTCCCAAACCGGAAGTCTTGTACATGTTTTTTTTATCCTAACCCAGGTGGTAAATGTATCTTCTTCCAGTTAGTTAAGGTCTGACCACACAGTTGTTTCTCAATTTTCTAGTTTTAAAAGAATGGTCTCAAAATGAAGGAAAGGAGAAAAGGGTTGGTCATTTTAAGTTCTAAGAATGAGACAAGTTATTTGTGTAAAGAAAAGTTTTACAGATGGGAGGTTTATAAGCATTTGGATAAGTTGTACAAAATGAGAGAAACAAAAATGACTTTCCTGGAGGGAGACATTTTAAAAAGTAATTGATTTTGTGGGCTGTGTTCTACTGGTATCCTTAAAACCTCTGGCTCCTACTATCCTTCCTCTCTCTGGGTCCTGCAATCCTTTCTTCTACTTTCCTGTGGGATTCTCTGGTTTCTCCTAGTGTTTGGTTATCTGCTCCCGTTAGTTGTTGATTGATGCCCTCTGATAATTAATGGACTAGGTACCAAATGTAGAGGAATTATAATCCAGCAACATGGATGCTCTGGTGTGGGACTGTGTCAGGAGCCTGGATTCTGGCAGCTCGCAGGAATAGATGCCGGTCCCTGTGGAACCGTGATAGGATGGCTGGTTTCAGTAGAAGCACTGGCTGGAAATAGCTGGAGACTCAACAGGTCTCTGGCAAGGGATCAATCATACCCAAAGACCTTCTAGGTCTGTGTGATCCAGCTGGAATGCAAACACACCACACACACTTAATCACTCTGGCTAGATTACAGACACATCTTCAGTACCTTTAGCACACACCTTTAATGCTAAGCAATGAAGGTAAATTTGGTTTGTAGAAGGAAACAGCCTTGTTTGAATGTGATACCTAATTGAGAGGCAGAGAAAGTGACAAATCAGAGAAATATTTGTCAGAATGAGTCAGATATAGGATATGCCCAATTCTCACAAGAACAGCAAAAGAAAGAGGGGCTCTTTAAGAGAACAGCACAGGAAAGAGAGGAGTAAAGAGAGCAGTACAGATGGAGAGAGAGCGAGAGAGCGAGAGAGCGAGAGAGCGAGAGAGCGAGAGAGCGAGAGACAGGTAATTTAACTGGGCCAGTTTTACAGAGACAGGTTTCAGATAAGACAGAATGAGCCAGATAAGGAGAAAGAGCCTGAAGATTAGAACAGGTTGCCAGAGTTTCTTCGAGGCCAAACAGCAATTCAGTCAGAATCAGAGATAAGCTAATTTGATTCAGTCAGCTTTGAGAGGAGCTGGGGAATTCCTTAATTGAACTCACCGGGCAGAGTTAAGAAAGAGAATGGGTGAGTTTATTCAGCAGTAAGCCTCCCAGATGACAATGACATTTAGCAACTAAAAGTTACATTCACACACCAATCTATGTGTCTAGCAGAATAGAATTAGAAATCATTTCATTGACTTTTTTCCAGTTGTGTTTGGTTTAATCATGGGTCTCTGGGATGTGTAGCCTCTAATTCCTGGTGCTCCAAGCAGTATCAGGTGTGGGCTACCTCTCTTGGCATGAGCTTAACTTGGACCTGTAATTTGTTGGCCACTCCCATAAGGTCTGTGCCACTATTCTCCCATCATGATTACTTACAGGTAGAACAGATTGAAGATCAAAACAGGGCTCATAGGGTCTCATAGAATAGGAAGTGACAAAACCAGAACTTGCTTGGTCCTTGACTATTTGTGTCTATTGTATTGCTAGTTCCTCAACCCAGAACTGACCTTAATACTTGCATGTAATAAAAATGGTATAAAAGCAAAAAGGAGGAGGTGGGATGGGAGAGGTGGTTCTAGGGAGGGGAAATGGGGAAAGGGATGGCATCTGAAATGTCAATAAATAATATATCCAATAAAAAAAGAAAAAGAAAAAAAGTAGCTAATATACTCCCCAAATCTAAAAACAACAACAACAAAACAACAACAACAACAACAACAACAACAACAAGAACCCCAGAATGTGTTTAGGTCTGGAGTAGGAATCAGCATATACTTTATTGTGTAGCTTGGTACTCTTGAGAGATTCCCAACAAAGGGAGTAGGGACTCTCTTTGACTCTTTTGTCTAAGCTTGGGACACCTTTCCTCCTACTGGTTAGCACAACCAGCTGTGTTATCAGAGTTTGTACCCAGTCTTATTAAATCTTGATAGGCCATGTTAAGTGGATAAGGTTTGGAGTTATTTCCTTCCTTCTTTCCTTCCTTCCTTCCTTCCTTCCTTCCTTCCTTCCTTCCTTCCTTCTTTTCTTCCTTCTTTCTTTCTTTTTTTCTTTCTTTCTTTCTCTCTTTAAGCCAAACAGAAAAGGAGTTGATCTGTGGGATAATGGAGGTTATAGGATGGAATGGGAGGAGAGGAGGGATGAAAACTGGAGTTGGGATGCAGTGTATGATGCATTTATAATTGAAGCGAACCTGTAATTTCATCTGCCAGTATTTGTTGGTGAATAACTTCTAATCTGTTAGCACATTCTGCTTATAAGTAGCAAATATTAGTGTCTATAGAACATACCTTCTATTTAGAATAAAAATAGTAAGTCAAAAACATTCTAATCTTAGCAAAAAAATGAAAGTTTATAATATAAAATGGGGTCCAGAGCTAAACAAAGAATTCTCAGCTGAATAAACTCGAATGGATAAGAAGCACCTAAAGAAATGTTCAACATCCTTAGTCATCAGGGAAATTCAAGTCAAAACAACCCTGAGGTTCCACCTCACACCAGTCAGAATGGCTAAGATCAAAAACTCAGGTAATAACAGATGATGGTGAGAACATGGAGAAAGAGGAACACTCCTCCATTGTTGTGGGATTGCAAGCAGATACAACCACTCTGGAAATCAGTCTGGTGGTTACTCAGAAAATTGGACATAGCATTATCTGAAGACCCAGCTATAACACTCTTGGGCATATACTCGGAAGATGCTCCAACATAAAACAAGGACACATGCTCCACTATGTTTATAGCAGCCTTATTTATAATAGCCAGAAGTTGGATAGAATCCAGATGTCCTTCAACAGAGGAATGATTACAGAAAATGTGGTACATTTACACAATGGAGTACTACACAGCTATTAAAAACAATGAATTCATGAAATTCTTAGGCAAATGGATGGAACTAGAAAATATCATCCTGAGTGAGGTAACCCAATCACAAAAGAACACACATGGTATCTACTCACTGATAAGTGGATATTAGCCCAAAAGCTCACAATACCCAAGATACAACTCATAGACCACATGAAGCTCATGAAGAAGGAAGAACAAAGTATGGGTGCTTTAGTCCATCTTAGAAGGAGTAACAAAATACTCATGGGAGCAAATATGGAGACAAAGTGTGGAACAGAAACTGAAAGAGGGGCTGTCTGGAGACGGCTTCACCTGGTTATCCATCCCATGTGCAGTCACCAAAGGCAGACACTGATGTGGATGCCAGGAACTGCATCCTGACAGGAGCCTGATATAGCTGTTTCCTTAGAAGTCTGCCAGAGCCTGACATATACAGAGGTGGATGCTCACAGCTAACCATTGAACTGATCATGGGATTCCCAAAGGAGGAGTTAAATAGAAGACTGAAGGAGCTGAAAGGGTTTGTGACCCCATAGGGAGAGCAACAATATCAACCAACCAGAGCTCCCAGGGTCCAAACCATCAGCCTGGGAGCACATAAGGAGGGATGCATGGTTCCAGCTAACTACTATTTTTTAAACCTCTGACAGGCGTATAAGACTTTTAGATTGTCTGACAGTTCAGTTTCCCTTTCAATTGTAGTGAATATAGTAATCTATTTTAATATCAGTATTTATATGTTACAAAATTATCATAACTACCAAAGATACATTTTAGGGTACTGCATCACCTGCACATTCATACTTTGTCACTAAATTCTGTTTTGTTAGTAACGTTGAAATATTTTCTATTATGTTTTGAGTCATAATAGTCAGTATATACATATTTTACTGTCCTTCTTTGTGCTAGACTTCTAAAGTAATTAAAACTAGTATAATTAATTTCCATATCTTGCTGTATATTTTAATTAGGAAAAGTTGTTGCTCGCTATTTCACTGATATTTCCAAAGCAATTTGATGCTCACTGCGTTGATACATTTTAAACTCCATAAAACCATGTGTATACTTTACTTTGCCCACCTGCCATGACTGGCCCAGCATTCCCATTTTCTATCAGAATTGCATGGAGCTATGAGACTTTACAAAAGTAAGAAACTATTTTGACAACGAAAAAATCAAATTTAGATTAAAATCTTGAAAAAAAATGATTTCATCTCATCTTGTTAATACAGTTGTCCTTTTCATTCCAGAAAGGAGAAAACTATGGTTAACTATTTTATAAGCAGTACATATATATAACAGTTGTGTCATAATGAGTAAGTCACATGTTGTGTTTTATTGACTTCAGTGAATTCAGTGTAAAACCTACAACAACTGGCTATATATAATTACAAGGCGTCTGTGAGAATCCTGTGGGTAGAAGAATTTGGCATAAAAGCCAATAACCATTGCCAAATACCTGAAAGACACATGGTAGAACAAGGGAACCAACTCCCACAAGTTGGCTTTTGACATTCACATACATGCTAGGGCACACCCATGCCTCATACAAAAACCCACATATAAATGCAAAGTAAACTAATAAATATGTAAATACAATCTTTCATAAAAGGAAGCATAGGACTTTATAATATTCTAATACTTAAGAATCAGCTTATATTGGCAACTGGTTTAAAACAAACTGCCACATGTGGGCATATGAAGAGTTATTTCAATTATATTTGAAACAATATTTAATATATGACTCCACAATTTATAGGGAAAGAAAAATCCACACTCAAGTCATCTGCAGTTTCCTGATGTCTTAAAACTTATGTTATTTAACTGCACAAAGTTAATGGGAGAAGAATTCTAACACAAATCATAAATGATTCCTATTTACAATGTTGAGTTCTAAATGTTTCACCAATTTTTTTTCTAATAAATTGGTAATATGTTTCAGAAAATCTGTTGAGTTTAGTGGTCATATCGGCAAGGTGCCATTGCTACAAAATGAGTTCTATTCTAATAAAACTGATAAGACAATAAACAAGTGAGGTACTGCATTTAAGAGTCTTATTATGAAGTGTTATTTTTGTGTGTGTGTGTATGTTCGTGTGTGTCCATGTTCATGTGTGTATGTGTGTGTTTGTGTATCTCTGTGTGTGTGTATGTTTGTGTGTATGTGTGTGTGAATGTGTGTGTGAGTGTGTGTGTGTGTTGCATGCTCTGGACTTTTTGAATGTGGACACCCATGTGTGTAAATGCAGTGACTTGAGCATGATATCACTTTGCCTGATTGACTTAAAACACTCTCTTACTGAGTGAGCATCTTGCAGTTTGGGGTAATCTCACAAGCCAGGGAAATCTTGAGATCCCACCCTCTAGTGATGGGATTAGATTTACACACATCTCTTCCCAGATTTTTACATGTGTCTTGTTTATTCAAATTCAGGCTATGAGATCCTCATGCTTGAAAAGCAAATGCTTTTGTCTACTGAACTACAATATCAGCCTTAAATCAGCATAAATTTTTGCCATTTCAATATAACAAATTAATTAGAATTGGTACTTCTGGGAGGGGATGAAGGTTTCTAAGTTAATGTAGTAAATTTTACCAAGGTTACAAGATTTGCTCAATTCCTAGACAGCTTAGGAGTGAATCAGATTGTTGAGTGGCAGGTAGATGCGATTTTATCTGATCTATGGGAAATTCTTTTATTAGATATTTTAGCTGCAGGCTACTTATATTTCTTTTTGGATAAATGAGTTGTTCTTCTATAGATTAACGTGCTGCATACTCAGTAATGGTCAATATTTTTCATAACTTCACCTCTTTCAGAGGAAAAGCTTTAATCCACAGGGAAAGAATGATGTCAATCAAAACTGGGATTATGATTCCAGAATGTTCTAAGTCCATAATGATAGCTTCTTTTGTATCTCAGTTGTCACCTACACTCCATTTCTTTTCTTGTTCTACAGAACTTTATTCGTAGAAGCTACCCCTTTCTCTCAGCTATATTTGCATGAAGCTAACAATAATTCCACCCTTATTACTCTCGAGTTTGGCTCCTTATTACTTTGAATTCATCTGGTTTGAGCTTAAGTGTGCAGGGCTTACACTTCAATCACTTGTTTGTGGTTGCTCTTCTAACTCGAATGGTTAGTAATTTTTAAAAATAGTGTTCTTTCTTAAACACATTGTTTGATCCCGGTGAAACGCACGTGCATTTTATCATAAGATTAGGTAGAGCTTAGGCTGTGGAGCACTAATAGGGAAAATATGAGAAATTGCATATTAGAGATTAATGTGTTTTTCTCAGCTTAAAACCTCAGCACATGTTGATAAAGCACAGGATTTCTCCTGTTATGCTTTTGGAAACAATTTTCTCCTATGCAAGATTTTATAAGAAAAAGAAATGGTGCCTCGAGGACACTGCCTCATTCAGATGACTATGGCCAGCCTCTTGCACGCATTTATTTGAGGGATTTAGAGCATATTAATAGTTTATTTATTGCTGCTCCTAGGGGAATGGTACTGGAATTTAGTTAAATTCTTAACACTCTAATTTGAGAGAAAAATTCCTCCATAAGGGTTTTTTTTTTACATATATATATATATATATATATATATATATATATATATATATATTAGTAAGGTGACGAGTATGCTGTTTTAAGTCACAGCCCCTCAGGACATTAGGGGGGACATTAGTTTCATTAGTTTGAAAACTTGCACATCACTTACCAATACTTTTGACTCTGGATAAATGTTCAGTAATTGTTTATAAAATAAATAAAATTACTTTGTATTAATAATATAATATTATGAAAAATTGTGAAGAGAATAATACAGAGAGGAGGAGTAATGCAGGTAAATGCAAGCATACCCCTACACCTCCACACACGAGGAGTCATATATTAGTCACATAAAAATTGCTTTGTTTTACTTTATAATCCATTATACAGAGATCTAAGAAAAATCATTCTACAAACTTCAATTTGATGTGAATTTATGTTTTTACCCATTTTCTGTCTTTGTACATTGACCAGCTTGTGTCTCTAATATTCTTGGTTAGTTGTGATATCCTGTAGAAAGGCCACTTTAATTTAATGTCAGGATCACAGGGCTCATTCACTAAAAATTTCCAGTCTGTACTTGTATAAGCACTTCATTTTTATGATTTATATATCGAAGTCCTGGCATTTAAGATACTTTGTTCTGTAAAACAGGGAGCTCTGTTGTGAAAAAATGAATAAATAAATTAAAATTTTACTTCTGTGGCAATTGCTATAAAGTGTCATTCCTCATTATTTTTTATCTCAATATTCTCACAACTTTGCCGAATGAGTTATTTCTTTTCATTGCAGAAATAAATACATTGTCTTGATGGGACTGACCTAATTAAAAGAAAGGCGAAAGAAAAAGTGAGATCCCTTCCTCCAGCAATCTTCACTCAAATGCCTTGTCACTTAATTCACAATTTTAGTGTCTAGCTTTTCCATAATGTAATGGAGCTATAGAAGAATTTGAAACTAAACATTTGAAATAAAAAAAAAACAGTCAAATATTAATACAGATTGCATCTATAGACTTGCTGATCAAGAGGAAACAGTATGTGGATATGAATGTGATTTATTTACTCACTCCTGAGCCTATGCTACATTGTACTGAGCTGATAAGATGTGATCAGTGTCTTAAAAGAAGGAATGTCTTGGCATGTGAATCCTTTTTCTGTCATACCCCCAGCATTCATTCCTCAAAAGATGATATCAGTTACAGATGTGTGCATGTGTGCGCTTGTGTGCTTGTGAGCAAACACACACACACACACACACGCACACACACACACCACAACAACATTGAGTGCAAATAGATGATGTCCATAGAGGACTATGTCTAAGTGCATCCCTAATTTCTGATAGAAAACTGCTCTACTGGCTTTGGTTCCATTTGAGTTTGTTTAGTCTTTCTTTTAGTAAACAACAGAGGGAGCTGAGAACATAGCTGTTCTCATTGTGCGTCACCTCGAGCAGTGCTCCATCCATTCAGATGCAAGTCACCCAGACCTCTCACATTTTGAAGTGAGTTGTTTCATTCAGTCCTTTACGTGTTATTTGATGGCACGTGAAATAGATGTACACAGCCCTTAGCTGGAATATTTCTCTTAAATACCAACTCCTGAGAAAGTTAATGCTGCCACTGGGTGATATGAGAGAATGCCCTTCACACGTGGACTTTGTTCTACTGAATAGATGGGAAGTCAATGAATGTTCGAAACAGCATTGTAGCGTTTCAGTACTATAACGTACTTGTAGCGTTCAGTACTTGTACAGTACTTGTAGCGTTCAGTACTGTAATGAATAACAGTTTTCTACAAAGACGGTGGTTTTGGATAGCTGTGTTGCCTGTCACTTGCGGTAGTTGCAGAGAGTTGTTAAATATTTCTGAACTTCTACTCTTTATATCTGAAAATGGAGTAACTGACCACCTGAAGTTAGTTTCACTGTGTACAAAATGCATTTGAATATATGAGGATATTGTATTAATGGGACATCAAATCACACGGAGTACCCACACGCTTTCACCTGAAAATTGCTGAGTCTTAGCTTCCTAATCAGCAAGGAAAATGGGAGAGAAGTGGGCCAGAGTACAACGCTGGAGTCGAGTATGCCCGTGTCTTCTGTATATCCTGTCGTTTTATGCTTTTCTGTACTGTTTTTCTTATCAATTCGCTTCGAAAGCATTTTTGATCACTTTCCAGTCTGTTCTGCATGCTCTATTAATTAATGGCAATTCCTATTTTTTCAAATGGATAATTTCCTGCCTTTTATTCAGTGTATTTCTTTCAAAAAGCTGTCCTTTTACTTTTTCTAAGGAAAATAGTACATAAAAATGCCATTTATGATAACTGAAAAAAGATATAAAAATGTTTGAAACAGAATAAATAAGCAACTTTGTTAGAGAAAACCAAAATATGAGGGAAAGTCTAATTTTTGTAACAAATCAGGAAAAGATCAAAACGGACATAAAAAAAAAACAAGAAAAAAGTAAAAATGACTCATAATCTTAAGTCACTAATTAAAGCAAATTTTTGTTGAAAGTTGAAAATTAACTAAACAGAACAAATAAAACAAATTTAAACATCACTTTAGAAACAAAATACCTAATTATCATACCTAAACATATAAGAATGTAGCTTGGAAGAAATGAAACAATAGTTGGTGAAAGTCTTGTCTTTAATGAAATAACTAGGAAGTGATTTGACTTTTGATTATAATATACAATATGTAAAAAGTTTCTATATAAAAGTGGAGAAACTGTAGAATAACAACATATTTGACATTATTTATACAAATAAAGCAGAGTAGTAAGTGTAATTAATGAATATTATGTAGTAGTCATTCATTAAGTATTAAGTCTGAAATTTACTGGGAGAGAGAGTGGTCAATGATACTGACAACAGAATTTTGATTTATTTAGACTACAGTAAAAGAACACTAGGAAGCAGAGTCAAGGTAGATGTTGTTGAAGCAGTACAGAAGGCTCAGTGGGTAAAGTTCTTTCTACACAAGCATGAGCACCTTGCTCTGACGTGCAGCACTAACATGAAAGCTAGGCATGGTGGTGCTGTGTCTTTAATGTCAGGGCTGGATGTAGAGAAACAGGTGAGGTCCACAGGCTTTTCTTCCAACCAGGGCAGGTGAATTCTAAGGTCGAAAGTCATTGATAAACACCAAAAATATTAAAATTCAAGAAAGATGGACTCACTATTACCTTTGACATTCATATAAAAACGCCTTCATGAATGTACCTGCTTAGAGTAATGAACAGTAGAACACACACACACATACACCCACATAGACAGACACACACAAATATACACACAGGAGATGTATTTTAAATAAAACTAGGGTAAGCAAAAAGATGATGAGTCTATTCACTTGTGAAATGATTAACAGAGATATTTTTCAATGAAATAAGATGTTATGCTGTTACTTTAAACACATTTACATGATGACTATCATTCACAAGTGCATGTATAGAAATTCTCACATATGAACTTTCAAATAATATCATAGGCTTTAACTGAATCAATAAATACAAGAACTGAAGCTCCATATCCCGAGTTATAGAAACTCATACTAGCAATAATGTTTTCATTTTGCTTTAGATAAATTTGCATCTCTTTTAATATTGAAATTGAATGTGCATATGGGTGGTATATTTGAACTTAAAATGTTAAGCTAGAAAAAATTTAAGACATATATATTTTATCTAATATCAGATGCCTATGGTGTGTAATGATATCAGTTCAGTTTGGATGGATATAACCTTAAGGCAGAAATGGAACATAAATAGAATCCCTCTGTGATGTTCTAGGTCCTTGCTTGTGTTTGATGAATTTTTACCAACATACAAAAAAAGGGTACTTCTGAGAACACTTTTACATATATATCAAGAATTCATATGGAAAATCATTGCAGTTGCTTGGTTCCAACTGAATCAAATGTAGTGAAGAGTATTAAACAAAGTGCTCGAGGAGTTCTGATATACCCCTACAAAGTGTTTTCCCCATATACATTTTGGGAGTTTCACTTAATATTTGTAAATGTTTGAACTGCAGTGTGAACACATTTAGAACTTTATTGAAGCTTTTTCCAGCCATAAGTGAAAACACACTTAAAGGAGAAAAGATACACTGCAGAGTAAAATAGCCATGAAGGTTTTGACTGTTGCCATAATTATTAAATGGACAATAAACTAATGTTGATGTTTACTGTAATAAAGCATGCTGTATCCATATAATATGGTTTCATACAGCCCAAATTTTAAAAATACTGCATCACATGTTAAATAAATATACCATGTTATTTGTTTTCAAGGAGGTAATTAGAGATCAGTAAAAATGTGAAAAATCTCTAGAACTATTAGTATCAAATTATAATATTTTATGAGTATTGACAATCAAGTTTACTATATGGCTATAGGTTCCAAAAGACAAAACTTCAAAGAATTATATTCTTGGTGAGTATGTAAATATTTTTAAATTAAAATGATAATTAGAAACCCAATTTAAGTCTGTAACATTCTCTTTTTTGTTGTTGTTGGATTTTTTTGTTGTTTTTTGGGTTTTTTATTTTTGGTTTAAAAGATGTTTTATCTAATTTGTCCATTCATTCATTCATTCATTCATTCATTCACATTACATCCCGATTATTATAACCCTTCCCAGTCCTTCCCTCACATTGTGCCTTCCAAATTCACCCTCCCTTCTCCTCTGAGAGGGTGAAGGCACCCCCTGGGTATATCCCCACCCTGTCACATCAAGTCACTGCAAGACTAGATACGTCCTCTCCCACTGAGGTCAGAAAAGGCAGCCCAGCCGGGGGAACCAATTCCACAGACAGGCAACAGCTTTAGGGACAGTTCACACTCCAGTTGCTAGGGGTCCCACATGAAGAAGGAGCTGCCCATCTGTTACATATGTGCTGGGACCTAGGTCCAGTCCGCTGTGTATGTTCTTTAGTTGGTGGTTCAGTCCATAATATTCTTAATGCTAAGACTTCAAACCTTTTCTTGATTAGATACTAAAAGATACTTAATAAACACCATTTTATAATTATAAGTTCATGCATAATTCATTACACTGAGTAGGACAAAGATTGAAAGTGTGTTTTGTAGCCCAGTATACCTCATTGTTAGAGATTAGAAACATTTTATAGAAAATATTCTCTGTGGTTGCAGAGAAAGTGATTGACAGTGACAATCTAGATGGCTCTGGCACACTGACCAGTCATTCTGATGTTCTTTTCATTCTCAGATCTTTCTGTAAGCTTTGTGACAAGTTCGCTTGTGAGCGTTCTACATTAATATATTGGTATACTAATCCTCACCTTCTCAGAATACTAACTTCTTACCTGAAACAAAGTGGTTGCAGAGGTAGTAAAATTAAAATATCATAGGGTTTGTGATAGTATAATATCACTGGTTTTGATATGGTTGGAAACAGAAGTTCAGACAAGTCACAGGGAAAATGCCAAGTGAGGATAAAGGTTGAGAAATACTGCACATTGCAAGTACATTCGTCGTACAATGGAAAGCTTCAGAAGAATGAAGTCATAAACATCTTCAGGTTAAAGCACCCATATTGTGGCATTTGTGCAGGCAGCCAGCACAAATCAAAGCAAACATGATTTCTCTTCTCCGTTATTTTGATATATGTGTTGTTGAGCTTTTGAAAATATTGGCTTTCAGGAATACTTGAAGATCAGAGCTTTGCATTACAAGACAATTGTACACCAGTGGGGCCTGGTTGTTGTTGTTGTTATTATTATTTTGATCTGATTTATTTTGCTTGTTTTCTGGACAAACAGATCTGCCTCTCAAGGACAAATATTATTTTGTTTATTTTTTTTATTCACAATCCAAGTGACCTGGACTGTGTTTTTGGCATATGGCTGGCACTCAATAAAAATTTGTTGCCTGAATGATTGAATCCTCTTTGGAGAGCTGGAGGGTTTAACCATCACTTCTCCCTGAGTAGACTGCAATTCAACCATATCACAGACATGGGCCACGGAATTGCTTATCAGCAGATCCAAAAGGTTTTCTCAGCAAATAATTGTGGGTCAGCTCCACAGGGAAAAGTACTAAATTATACCTCTATATTCACACATTTGAAAGAATAACTGAACCATTTGCTACTTCTACATGTAATTCGTGATAATTGAACTGTGACATAAAAAGGATTTCTGATAAATAAATGCCACCATAGAAGGCCAGTTTGGATAGTTACTACAAGGACCATTGCTAAATCTTTTAGAAGATGCCAAAAGACACATACTACACAATCTGTTTCTATAGAATGTGCAAAATGATCAGATTTCACAACCTGGCAATTATGAAACAGCTATTGTTTTCTAAGAGAAACTCATGTACCTTATAACTTGTTTTCTAGATATGGCAGAAGAAAAGCAATATATACATTTGATTTTTACATTTGTATCTTGGCTATGATAAGCAGAATACAGAGTGTATGTGTGTGGCTAATCTTACATATGGTTGCAGACTTAGAAGAAACCCCCGAAGTACTGGCAAGATAATGTTTGATTGTGACTCTGACTATGTCAAACAGAAAGAAAACTATTCCTGTCTTTCACATGGTGTCTTCTCATTTTCAGTTGGTTGAGGAAATGTTTCTGTTGGCTCTAGGGAACGTTCCTTTACAAAACTCCAATTTTCTATGTAAGCTATATATATTATTAGCAGCTATTGGAATATTTAGGTAGATAGTTTCCCCTGTTTATTCTATAGTTATCTCCCCAACCTGATGATACACCACCCTCTTATTTTCTAATCCCCAGATCATCTCATTAATATTCTTACTATCACTTCTCCATGTCTCTTCACCTCCATTTGAAAATCATCTCTATTTCCTGGTTTCTGTAGTTACCCCAGGATTTTGTTAATTAATTAATATTAATAATAGTTTACATTACTAGGTTGGTAATGGTAATGATGAGTATCAAGTGGCCCAAGTTATGTACATATAATTAAGTTATTCTACTAGTCAATCAAAATAGTATTCAGAGACTTGAGAGATATCTCAGTTTGTAAGGAAGATGTCTGAAAATTAGGTGGATTTCAGTTGAAAGAGAAAGTCTGGTCAGGTTTCCTGTATGTTTATAACAGCACCGTGATGGAAGGACGTAGGTGGGATGTGAAGCTTGACTTCTATCAGCCTATTTCTAAACTGAGTATTTCCCATATGGCTCATAACTGCCAACACATGTGCATATTCTACACACACACACAAACACACACACACACACAAATACACACAAACATACATGCATGCACCCATGCACATGTACAGGTACACTCACATACACAGACATGATACAACACACACATACAACAAGGACACATACATACACACACAGCACACATACTCATATATACATACACACACACAACAAATAGACACAAACTCACATGCATGTACCTACGCACATGTATGGGCACATTAACATATACAGGCATGAGCATGCACATACAAATACACACACACACACACACAGAGAGAGAGAGAGAGAGAGAGAGAGAGAGAGAGAGAGAGAGAGAGAGAAAATAGTGTTGTGATGACGTTAAAGTATTTTGTATTTGCTTCTGAATACAGGTTTCCAAATTTTCCAAATACTCGTCAGACAAAAATTAGAATACTGGCAATTAGCTTTTACATCATGTGATCCCTGAAGTAGTTAAAAATATCTAATGCAAGAACCTGCAAAAATTATCTTCTATGTTGAAAGCATTTAATATTTAAAATGAGCAAAAATAGATCTTCAAGAGTATAGACTATACAAACAAAGCAGAGTAAAGCATATGTTATGTGTATAAAATATGGATAAATTGACAGCATTATAAGCGGGAATAACCCCATAGGATGTCTGGCCTCTGTGGGGGAGGATGCACCTAATCCTGTGAAGATTTGAGGCCCCAGGGAAAGGGGGATTGGTGGAGGAGCACCCTCTTGGTGGCAAAAGAAAAGTGATGGCATGAGGAACTGTGGGAGAGGGTACTGGGAGGGCTGCAAAGTCTGGGATGTAAATAAATAAAATAATAAACTAAAAAATACAAAAAAAATTTAGAATGTATTTGATAGATAAAGCCTTTTGAAGAGTTCCATACATGAGTCCTGTTTTGCATAACTTCCTCCCCCTCCAACTCTTTCCATGTTTTTCCTGCGTCATCTCAAATTCATGTCTCACTCTTGATTAATAATTATTGTTAGACATACACACATACACACACAACATTGTCTGTATGTATGTGTATATAATTTACTTATTTATTTAGAGCTGTTTTTATGTATAACGATTTACCACTGAACGGTCGGAAAAAGACAGCATGCCAGAGGGTTCATACCTGGGGGGGTGGGATGGGGTGGGGAGGATGACTCATTCTCAGGTAGCAGCATTACTTTCCCATATCTTTTTATTTATTTCTGTGACCTTGTGAGATTTCACTCCACAATGTTGGCACATGTGTTACTTTTTTTTTTTGTCAACATGGTAAAAATGCTTAATGAAGGTGTGGAGCTTAAGAGTTATAACATGAAATAAACCTATTATGCTTACATTGCTTTTGGTCATAATAGTCACAACAACAGATACAAAAATAACAACAACAACAACAAAAGATTGCATATCAACCGGAGTTCTCATTATGCAAATGTTACTTAGGCAATACAGTAGCTTTTTGTTTGGCGTAGCTCTCTGTCATATCTAAATGATTCTTGCATCAGGTGTCCTGGTGATATTCACAGAGAAGCATGTTATTTTATGTTTACTTAAAAGAGATATATGATATATATGTACATATATGTTAAATTACATATGGTACTTGAGATGACAGTATTCCACCAAGAACTCTAGACTAACTAACAAAAGCCAGGTGCCAGGCATAGAACATCTCTAAGTTCTTGATTAAAAGAATCCAAAAAAAACCCTTGGAAATAATATAGACTATTTCCCTTGCTTATGGTGATAATGTATTAAATAGATTTTTATTTACTACAGTCCACTTTAGCATCTAATAATTCCTGAAGTCCTGAACAAATAACATGAAATTTATTTATTTATGTCCAGCATGTCATGCTATTTCTGATAAACTTTTGATGCTGATAAATAAATGTAAAGTTTTCTGTAATAAATATTTAGATATTCAAAAGACAATTAATTGCAGGCCATATTAGACAATATTCTTGGGAGTAGTCAGTTGTGTAGTGAGCGTATAGGGACATCACGCCTTATATGCCGGAACTGAGAAAAAAAACTGTTTCCGAGGCTATGACAAATCTTTCAATTACTCACCTGGATGAAAGGTGGCTTTTTCCTTAGTAACCTGACCAGACTTGAAAGTATCTGTTCTTTTGAGAAGGACAGATCTATACTCAATCCTGATTGTTTCAGAAACACACTAGATGTTTGGAGTGGAAGCTTCTCATGTTTCATCAAGGGAGAAACTCCCTCCAATTATTTCCCAACAGCAGCACTGAATAGACACCTCCATTTATAAACATTATTTTTTTCCTCATTTAACATATTCATTTTCTGTAAAACACATAAATGTAGTATGGATCCTATAATAAATATTTTGAAAACAATACTTAGATTTTGATATATGCCTTTCCAAAAGTATGAGAATCTTTCCTGTGAAGCAACTGTTTCCAGTATGAGGGAATAATCCCATGATTTTCCACAAAGGATGACATTTATCTACACTTTCCAAATAAAATGGCCTTCACGATTTCTCTCTACCTTTTCATCTTCAAATACGATGTCATCATTTGACATTTCACCTCTTCGAGATGAATGCAAAAGTGAATGGATTCCTTGTACTTGTAAAATCTCACAGGAAGTAGCAGACAATATGAATTACACATTTCAAAACAAGATTGATAGTGTAATAGAATCATATTAGACATTTTGGTTATAAATGCTTAATCCTTGCTACTGTCTAAATCACTGATTAAAGCATGTCTCCAGTCAGCTTAATGTTGCTAATTGCCCATTTCAAGGAGAGATCTGAGTTTAAGTATTTCCCTGACATTTTCTTCAGGCAGAGCAATTGAATAAAATCTATCTTTTCTTTCCTTCCTATTTTAAAAGTAAACAAACTTACACCATCTTTTTTTTTTTTGACAGCTACTCCTCCAATTCACAAGCTTACCCCATTTAATATGTAGTTAGAACTCAAATTTCTAAGTATAATTTAGTGATTATTAATTTTTTATTATTTCTGTTTCTATACTCTGTTTCTATAGGCAGTAACTATCATGTGTTTCTATGGTAATAGGGAATCTGTGTGTTTGCTTGTTCATGTGTATGTATGTATATGCACATGCATGAGTGTGTGTTTACTCTTAATTTCATACTTTATATTATTTTAGAGACTATAATATTTAGATATTATAGAAAATGGTGGATGATTCAAAATTGAGTGGTTTGTAGATGAAATGAATAACAAAAATAATAGTAATTCTGATTTCCCATGGTACATATATCACTCAGTATAGTAACATATACTTTAATGATATTGTATGTGGATCAGCAGAAAAATGTATGTCAGTGGATGCAGGAATAGCTTTTGACAAAAAGTCCCAGAGAATCTAGGAATACGAAGGATATATGTCAACACAACGAGAAAATCTTAAACAACAGCAACAAGAACACCAACAACAACAATAAAAAAGAAAACAATATCTCAGCCATGAAACATGCTAGTCCTATTCTGAATAATATATATTATATATAATATAATACTTATTTATAAGTTTATTATATATCTCTATCTATCTATCTATCTATAATCTGCACTAAAAATGAAATATTTTTTAAAAGAATAAAAAATAAATAAAAGAGAAAAAAATAAAGCCAAGAAAAGGCTCCAGACATCCAAGTCAGAAAACAAAAACAAAAGATACAAGAGAAACCATGGCAACATATCCCATAGAAAGTGACTAATTCTCTATTAAGAGCCTCAAGATAATCACTTGAAAACCTGATGAAGAAATAATTTAAAATAACTAAAGTAACTCTGTCCAAACAATGCTACAAAGATATGAATATACACAATGACAACAAAATCAAAAATCTAAATGAAATAAGAAACTTGAACAAGCTATGAAAATAGAATGCTGTCCAATGTTTGTCTATGGGTGTCTGTATGATCTCAGCCAGCTGCTAGGTAGAGCCTCTTAGAGGGATGCTATGCTAGGCTCCTGTCCGCATGCATAATGTAGCATCATTAACAGTGTGAGGGATTGGTGCCTGCCTATGGGATGGGTCTCAAATGGGCCAGTCACTCCTTCAGTCTCCGCTCCATCTTTATCCCTGCATTTCTTTTAGACAGGACCAGTTTTAGGTCAAAAGTTTTATAGGTGGGTTGGTGTCACCATCCCTCCACTGGGGATCCTGTCTGGATACTGTATGTGATCTCTTCAGGTTCCATTTCCCCTGTGTTGGTCTTTTTGTCTAAGGTCACCCACATTGAGTCCTGAGAAACTCCTCCATGCCAGGTCTCTGAACCTTTTAAGACATTACCCCCAACATTCTACTCCCAGCAGCTGTAAATCTCGATTCATTCTCCAGGGTCTCTTCTATCTACCTCCATACCTGATCCTGAGAGCTATTTCCCTCCTCCTCCTCTCTCCCACCTATGTCTTTCTTGAAATGATTATGGTATTTAATGTGACACTTGCATAAGTAATGATACACGTATATATACTTGAATCACAGTTTATCTTTTCACTTCCTTATTATAATTCATGGTACCCAGAAGCCAAGGATGCTAATATGTTTATTTGTTCATTAAAATGATGAAGACCAAAAGGACTCAAAGTGTCCTGAAACAGTCCAGTCTCTTTAGTGTTTGGTCAGTATGTATTCTTCTGTCTCTTTTGGATTTAGTACTTGAACAGATACATGGATAAAAGTGATAGAGTGGCCTTTCTGAAGTAATACCTCTTCATTCAAAATTCGTGTTAATGTGACAGACTCTGAAAGGATTAAGTTATTCATAAAACCCAATTTACAGGCTCCCAGAAACAGCCATTTAGAGACTTCAATGTCGGTAAGGAGGCTGAATAATTTGCATCCAAGTACTGCTGAATAACCTTGAAGAAAGTACTAAGATGTTCTGGAGAAAATATGTCTCTGTGTCTAATGAAATCATGAGAGCAAGCATTTCCAGTCTTCCCTCTCTGCCTGAATTGAATCTGCTTTATTGAAACTCAATCTAGTTTTTTTTTTTTTTAAACTAGGGCCTTCCAGCACCTTTCCCTTTTCTTTGTCTCCTCACTATACCTTTTTATTTCTGTCAGTTATAAACACTAACCCATACAGCAAAAATAAATAATGATTCCAGTCAACCTCATCTATATGACTGTTTTTTTTAAAAACAAATTATATAGATACCATGATCCATATAAAAATAAACACCCCTGTCTTTCTTTACATGTGAAGTCAAGTCTCCTTATGAAGAGACTAATATAGAGAAAAGTGGGGGGGATTTGAAGATAAGAGATTATTGACTTTTGACTTTGATTTTCTTTTTGTATGATATCACACATAATATAAAAAGTAATTTCAGCAAACCCTTATCTCCAAATAAAAGCAGACTGCATTGAATGAAGTTAATATTTTTTTATATTATAGGAAGTAAGTCAAAATGAGTTATTCTAGGTATGATGCTAAGTTTCTCCTTCCATTTCCGGGAAACATTTAAAATGTGCCTATGACATATTTATAGTGGATGTTTTACATTGTAAAATGAGGCATTTTAATGTACTTTTTTAAAAAAATAATATGATTCCATGAAAAGTTTTCATGAAGTATGACATTGTTTATAACCAACTGACTATTTTTTGTTTAAGAGTTACAATAGTTTATATATTAGGAATTCATAGGATAAAGATAACTTAAGAAGTAGTTTAAAGTGTTTAATTTTTTGGCTATAGTAAATGTTCTCACCATTAGTAGATTACATTTGTGCATTTATGTGTGCTTTTTGTGTTGCAAGTTTTCATTATATACTCATATATACTCATCTGTATCCACTCTTTAATCTTTGTGTCCATGAGTAGCCTAGATTATATAAACATATGATATTCATGTTATATGAGAAGATAAACATATGAAAATTTATTAGTCACATGCTAAGTTTTACCTGTATTACAAATGCTCAGTCTTCACAATCAATTATATATAGGGAAATCACAGAATCATACCTAATTTTAAAGAAAGACAGAAAGTACAATCTTAGCATTCAAAGGAAAAATGCAGAGTCAAAACTGTGTTGAAGACATCAAGGAATTATTAGGGTAGTAATTTAAGCATCTAAGTGTTCAAAAATAATATATTGTGAAGCATACGTTGAGAGCGTACAGTGTAAAACATTGCTTACCCAAATGCTGAATACTGGGAGATATTTTATGAACAATGCCCATGTATCCTGGCTAGATACATTGTCATGATGAAAAGTCACGGCCACCTGATCTTACTGCTGTTACATCCTTCCCCAATCTCTGTTCACTGTGTAACATGAATCTTTCCTTGAAATCACCTGCGTCTGAGTTTCTTATTCAATATGTCACACCTTTGGATAAACATTCAATAACATTAAACTCTTTCTTGTGTAGCCTTATTTTTGTTTATTTTTGTTTCTTAAAATATAAAATTGAAAGACACTGTAAAGTGCTGTTTGTTTGTTTGTTTGTTTGTTTTTCCTTAGGAGATTCTTCTGTAATTTAATGTTTCTATGCCACTTACAAGCCCAGAGAACAGAATCATCCCAGCCACTGTAGCCTGGACCTGTGGTCTTAGATATCTGAGAAGCACTAGTAGATTTCTTTCTTTATGGAATTACCTCAATCTCAAACATGACATCATGCTTGAGTACCACTTTAAATTGCATGCACAGGAGTAAAGATATTACCCTTTCCAATGTTTTCAGGTTTAGAAATAAAATTTTTGCAAGTGGTAAGATCTATTCAACTACTGTGGTGATGTTGGCAACGCTGAAGATATAATTGTAATTTTACCAAACTATTACAATTATGCCAGGTTTCCATGAAAATATATTCTTCATGGTTTATTTTTTTCTGAGTTTCCATGTCTTGTGCCACATCAAAGTCTGTAACTTCCTCTGACCAATTAAATCAATGAGCACAACCTTGACATTTTAAAAGTGCAGAAATTTATTCAGTTCCAGTTCCAGGGTATCACTGAGAGGAGTGCAACTTGTTGGAAATGTATAAGTAGCCTCTCAGAGGATATAGATATGGTTGCAGATTCTTTTTCTTTTCTGCTTTTCAAAATAAATGTTTATTATTTAAATTAGAGGTGCTTGTGACAACAATTAATAAATACTGAAAATCAGTTTTCCCTTCAGGCCTTCAGGTCTTCTCAGAATACCCTGAAGGGGGCTCCACCTCTCTTAGTCTCCTTCTGCTCTTTCACATGCCTTTTTCTTTTATTCTTTGGAAACATAATCTACCCCATCTTTGTATGAGCACACACAGCTTCAGATCAGGTATTCCACAATGATGCATTGTATCCTTCTGCTCACAGAGTTTTACCCAATAGTATCTATAAAGTATTTAATCATTCTATGAGGTGTGTGATGAAGAGGTCCCAGGATTTAATTGTAATTTTCAGAGACTTTAATTTTTAAAATGTACTAGTCTCTGTTGATGTAGACATGCCACTTGCAAACTAGAAAAATATATTCTGACAAAGTCATAGAATACTGGAAAATACAGATAGATTATTTCTGATGTTTGAAAGCATCTTATGAAACATGAGCTATAAGAAGCAACATAAGGTAAGGACTTTGGATATATTTCAAGCCATGACTGAGTAGAGATGGACAGAAATGAAAAAGAAGGCAGTATTTCCATATTAGAACTTAAATACTCCTTAACATCAGACTGCATGATTTTTTTATATTCTTCCTCCAGGTGACTAACATATTATGCAGAAGATTTGCTGGGGAAATGTCAAGAATGAATGATATTAATGAGATATTGATGCATGAGAATTCTTTCTAATGATAATGACTCACGTTTCAGTGGAATATGATAGTGTCATATTCTCATACTAAATAACTCCTAAATGTTATTAAATATTCCAATCCCTTTTTCCTTTGACCACCTAGGTATACATCAAACCACCAGAATAAAAACAAAGAATACTAAATACAAGGTGTGTGTTCTTCATTTGATAATAAGGGTATGTGTACAAGACCTTTCTTAATGCAAAAGAACATATGCCTTACCCCCAAAAGCATTAATAAAGAAAAGACTATGCTTCACAGCCAGTGAAATTAATATTTCACTGGTATAGTTTAAGTGATTTTAACAACACAAAAAATCAAAGAGGTTTGACCAACATGATCCCTAATGTGAGAAAATGCTATTTTTAACACACCATAGTTCAACTTTATCAGGAACATATTTTCTCATATTTACTGGAGACATAAAATAATATCACCATATAAAACTGAAAACAAATTGCCTTACTCTCACAGATCCAGAAATCTGTTGTTGAATCTCAAAACGAGGAGGAAATGTTTCTAACAGAAATCAACTGTCAAGATTTTCATGAGCATCCAAAGGAAGGATCAAGAATAAGAAACTCACTGATTCCTAAAACGTCTGAATCTGAGTATTTCCATATAAAGCCTTGTCAAAAGATGGTGACAGTTTTAGACCAGTAAATGATACCTGGACAGGATCAGTATTGTGGGCACTGTAAGCATCTTGCTGCTGTGCTTACTACTAGGTAAGTTTGGAATTTTCTGACATGTCATTCAAATAAACTTGATTTAAAATAATTAAACCAATACAAAAGAGTCAGCACATGAAAAAAACTTAAAATTTATATTTAAAAAACATATTTATATTTAAATATACATATATATTTATTATTATTTAAAAATATACATAGTCTATTCTTACATACATTTACAAATATACATGTAATGACAAAGTTATTTGTCTTTAATTAAAAAGAATTTACTATTTACAGTGTGGTGGAACATATTTTCATGCACAAAACTCTCTCCTCTAAAATCTAGTTTCTGTGGCTCTACAATACTCATTTTTATATTATAATGCTAGTGTCCAAGGAAAAAAATCTTTTTGACCTATATGCGTCTTTTAATATTTTTATGCTTTTTGTATATTTCCTACATTATTCTTATATCACATTAATTATATCTTGTGATAGACAGTGAATGAACAGGAATATATTTTCTGAGCTGTGTTCACCTTAACCACAGCCATTCAATAAACATTTCCCCATCTTCTACACAGAGAAAAGCAGTCTCTAATATCAACAATTGACAAATGGGATCTCAAGAAACTGCAAAGCTTTAGTAACACAAGAACACTGTCAATAGGGCAAATCAGGAGCCCTCAGATTGGGTAAGGATCTTCAGCAATCCTACATCTGTCAGAGTACCCTGACCCACAGGGAAGTGAACTAGGATCTGGGGGACCTGGAGGACAGGGAATGCAAAAGAAGCATGGCTTGTCTATAGGCTGATCAAACCGCTGATTTTACTTTTTTCACATGGGGGTTATATGCACATAGAGGCAGGATGTGGGGAAGGGACTGATCCAGCAGTGTAGGTGTTCAGTGGGAGTACAGATATCTTCCAGAACAGAGTGTTAGCTGGGTGAAGGTTCAGTGGACAGATTACTATGACTCTACTCACTTGTCCTTATCTAAGTTGGTACTATTCACCAAGGCTACCTATCTACAAGGTCTATGTATTCAGCTCGGCAATTTTCCACCAAAACTACTTGTTTACAATAACTTCTAGGCATCTGTTTCAGTGTTTTTCCACAGAGACCCAAGACTTTGTGTTAGCAGGCAAGTATGTCAGCCCTATTGCTGATTTTAGACCTATGGCTGATCTTAGGCCTTCAGTGTATAAGCAGGGCTCCCCCTGACATCATAGGACTAATATCCAGTCCTTACAAAGAACTCAGTAAGTTAGACACAAGCAAACCAAGTGGCCCAATTAAAAAATGGGGTACAGAGGTAAACAGAGCATTGTCAACAGAGGAATCTTGAATATCCAGGAAGCACTAACAGAAATGTGCAAAGTCCTTAATCATCAGGGAAATGTATATCAAAACAACAACGAGATTCCATCTTGCACTTACCAGAACAGCTAAGATAAAACACTCCAGAGAGCACATGCTGGCAAGGATGTAGAGCAAGGGAAACACTCCTCCATTGCTGGTAGGGAGATACAAAGTTGTACACCTCTGAAAATCAATTTGGCATTTTCTCAGAAAACTTGGAATACTTCTACCTGATGACCAAGCTCTACCACTCCTGGGCATATACCCAAAAGATACTACAACATCTTACAAAGACACTATCTTAATAATGTATGTTCATAGTAGCTTTATCCAGAATAGCCAGAAGCTGTTCCCTCGAATGAAGAATGGATAAAGAAAATGTGGTACATTTGCACAATGAAATACTATTCAGCTGTTAAAAACCAAGACATCATGGATTTTTCTGGCAAATTGATGGAACTTGAGGATGTCATCATGAGTGAGGTAACCTAGACACAAAAGAAAATGCATGCTATATACTCATATATAAGTGGATATTAGCCATAAAATACTAGAACCATACTTGTACTTATACTTGCTATGCAATCCCCAGACCCAAGGAGGAAGGCCCATGTGAGGAAGTTTGAATCTTACTTTGAAGGGAGAATAAAATAATCATAAGAGACAGATGGAAGGAGAGAATTGTGATGGAGGAGGCATGGGGAGGGGAATTGGGGATTCAGGATCAGATAGGGGGAATGACAGGAAAGAAGGCTAGATGATCATGAAAATGAATAGAAGCTGGGCAGTGGTGGCGCATGCCTTTAATCCCAGAACTTGGGAGGCAGAGGCAGGCAGATTTCTGAGTCCGAGGCTAGTCTAGTCTACAGAGTGAGTTCTACGACAGCCAGGGCTACACAGAGAAACCCTGTCTCCCTGTCTCAAACCCCCACGCCCCCTAAAAAATAGAAATCTGCAGCTGACAGGGGTAGGGATGGATGAGGGGAGTGTACATCTCAAGGATGAGACAGAGATCTGGGATAAAAGAGGCACATAAGAATCAAAGGGGGTGATTTTAGTTGTAACTCACTACATTAGAGATGTGGAACCTGAAGATGCCATCTGCTGTAGCCAGACAGGAACCCCAGATAGGAACAACAGAGACACTTACCCACCCACAAGACATTCAACCAAAAATTTATCCTGTCTACAGTAATGCAGCCACAGGGGAGGAAGCAGAGACCCAGGGAAAGGCCAACCAATAGCTAGCCCAAAATTGGGACCCATTGCATGGCAAGCACCAACTCCTATCACTATTAATGATACTCTGTTATGCTGAAGACAGGAACATGTTGTCTTCTGAGAGGCTACACCCAGTGTTGCCTGTGTCCTGGACTGTTTGCTGCCTAACCTTATCTGCTCTTAGGGGTTGGGAGTGAGATGGTGCAGACAAAACATAGACTCCTGAAGTGAGAGAAATGTTACAACAAGCTCTGAACACTGCTGCAAGCTCCTTTAATACTCTCCACCCTTGCCCCAATTGGTCCCAAGAAAGCATCTCTTCTAAACAGCAGTTCCTGATTGGCTGGCATTTTCTGTACCCAAAATCCTTGGTCTCTCAGACAGTCCTCAAGTAGGTCCTCCTGTAGGAGATGCTTTTGAGACTGCATGACCCCCCAGTATTTACATATAGGAGGCCACTCTGTTTGTGTTACAAAACAGCAACTGACACAGACAGTTACAAACACCCAAAGCCTAACAATGGCTAGAGCTTGTGAATTCTTATAGAAGAATATGAGGAAGGACTGCTGGCCTGGAAGGAGAAAGAAACTCCACAGGAAGAATAAGAATCAAGTAACCTAGACCCTTGGGGTTCTCAAAGTCTGAACCACCAATGAAAGAACATACATGGGCTGGACCTAGACCTCCCTGTACATATATAGCAGATGTGCAGCTTGACCTTTATGCGTGTTCTGTACAACTAGAGCAAGGTCTATCCCAAAAGCTGTTGCCTATATGTGCAATATGTTCTACTAGCTGGGCTGCTGTGTCTGGCCTCATTGGGTGAGGAAGCACATAGCTTCTCAGAGACTTGAAGTGCCAGGGTGGCAGGATACCCAGAGAGGCCTCCACCCACTCAGAGGAAGAAGGGATGGGGATGGGATTTGGGAATGGGGGTTGGGGGTAGGGGAAGGATTGTGTGATGGGGTGACTGGGATGGAGGTAGTGAGCAGGATATATAGTGAATAATTTAAAATTAAATAAAATTTTAAAAAAGAGAAAAATCAGTCAAAGCTTAATTCTTCTTTTCTAAGAAGGGAAATAATTTTCCATTAACTTTTGAGTAAACTACTAAAATTGTGTTTTAGTTGTATGTCATTTATTAACCTTTCATAAAAAAAGAGTCCAACAGAATATACTCCGATTTCATGTTGTATGTATGGCTCATAAAAATATCAAGACAAGAAATCATGTTGACTTGAAAAATTTATGACATTTGGTCCTGCTATGAAGAAAGCGTCATGAAGATATATAAAAAAGCACATGAACTGACAACATTCCCAGCTAATTCTACTTTTGATCTGGCAAGCCATTTGTTTACATTGTTTGTTTTACTTTTTCAATGAGTTTCTATTAAAGTAAGTACTCAGAAATTATCAAATTTCTGTTTTTCCAATATTGCCATTCGTAAAAATAATGACATCTCAGAAAGCCTAAGTTATAGGATTTTCTTTTCTAGTCATTTTTCATGAGTGTATGTCAATCATTAGTTATTTATTTGCCTAATGGTTTCTATAGAAATATATCTCCAAGTATGTACTGTATGTTTATTTTACCCAGAGTACATAAATAGCTACCTTTGGTTTAATTTGTATTGATACAAGGGCACAGATATAGACACCATGCATAGGGTTTCAGAACATTGCTATTCTCATTTTTAATAATGTATAGTAATATCCAGGCATTGCCTGAGTTGTTAGTTTTCATTTGACGACGGAAAGACAAATGCATATTTAGTGAATATTATTCCTTTACTTCTAGTAATCTGAAAGTTGTGGTTCAGAACTGTCACATGTCAAAAACCAACATTTTGAAGGAGTAAAAAGCTAATAGGAAGATGATTTGTATGTCCACTATCGGGTCTCATGATGGAATTATTTTAGACAGTTGTCAAAAAGTAAGAGAATTTTAGGCCATGTTCTTGCTTACCTCACAGCATCTTTGTGAAGATCATGATGCTGAGTAAAAATGGAGACCATATGTGATGCTGACTGGCACTTATAAAAGAGTAAGTGAAGATGTTACAAAGAGAAACTCAAGACAAAGAAGTCCAGAGGTTTCACAAATATTATAGATAAGAAACTCTAATAGATCTAAAAACATCTATACAAGTAACATTATATAAACTGAGGAGGTTATATTTATAAATATGATATATATATACATATATATTAATATATGTATATATATGTATATATACATATATTCATACAATAACAATCAGTAAAGACAGGAAGGCATAAATTTGAAAGAGACTCGGGAGTGGTATATGGGAACATTTGGGCAAAAGCAAAGGGAAAGGGGATGTGTGGTAATTATAATGTCAAAAAACAGTCAAAACAATTAATGAATGGCATCAAAATAAATCAATAATTTCAAGATATGATAAAGGATTAGATCTATTCACATTAGCTAATAAATATTCTTTTTTCTAGCTGAATTTGGGGACTTTTGTACTCAAATAATAAGCCATTTGGTTTCTGAACCTTGTGTGAAGGAAACCAATAGGATCACGGGCTTGATGTGTTCTTAAAAACTAATCATATTTAAAGCAAGGTAAAGTGGGCAGTAAATGTCAGAACTTAATTAGTTGCATGCAAGTGCCAACTAACAGTTTTGAGTAAATGAAGCCAATAATAAGGACTCAGCAGTATCATTAGCTAGACATAAATGCTAACACAAGCTCGGGAGATTGGTACTAGAAAGGAGCCTCAATGTGTCCTTAGGGATTATTAGTTAAATACTAATTCCCTCAATTTAATTTTGTAGCCATCTTAATGCTTGTACTGAGAAGGTAGACTGAGACTTTAGTTTAGAGGATCAAGAGATGACTGTCAGCAGTCATTATTCACAATCCCTGTCGTACTGATGAGAAAGGAGAATCAGTACACAGTGTCTTTAACGATCTCGAGTCCAATGGATTTCCCATAGCAATTACCTCAAAGCAAAAAGGATGATGTCGTTTGGCAAGGAAAAGTTAGTACTATTGTTAACAATGTTCAGCTTATTGAATATCCCTACCTAGAAATGTCATTTGCCAGTAGCCCCCATCCGTTACTTCTGAGTCCCATCTCAACTACATCCACAGATTCATTAAAAATAAAGACACAGAAAAAGGTCATATAGTGTTTTTTTATATATTTTTTTTATTTTTAGGTGTGTATTGTTCTGCCTTTGTAACTATATCACACTTTACTTTTGGTTAAATACATTTATCACATCATCTATTCCACTATGTCTTTTCTTGTCTTCATTACAAGAAGACCATGTTTACTTTGATCTTAATTTTTTAAAAATTGTTCAATGTGTGTGTGTATGTGTGTGTGTGGTTTATGTATGTGTGTTTGCATATTTACATGTGCTTGTGTTTGTGTGATCACCTGTCTGTGCCTATAACATAGCATGAATATGAAGTTGAGATGAAAACTTATGGTCCCTCTCTGCTGTGTCTAGGAATAGAAGCCAGGTTGTCTGGCTTTGCATCAAGCATAGCTACCCTTACGTTCTCTCACATGTTCCATTCTTTGACATTTACTTTATATTTAAAATGTTTCCTCACCCCCCTTTATTTTCCTTCCAGGAAAAGTTAATACACAGAACACAGAACTGTTTCTTTAAGAAAGGATTTAAACTTGCCTTCATCACTTCAAATAGTGGGTAATGATTGTTTTTCTATTCTAACAATAGATAGTAAAACACTGAAGTCCTTGTGTCAAACACGTTGCTTTATTTTTTTCTTTGCCAAAAATGAAATTAGAGCAAGGTTTACTCCAGGGACAGCAAACTGCAAGAGGGTTGTGGCACTCTGTTCTTTCAGTTCTAACACTTCTCCACTACCACCTCACCCTGTTGGGTTCCTCAGTCCTACACTCAAAGTTCCTGTCACCTTTTCTCCTGTAACAATTGCTCCAAAGGAACTACAGTTGAAAAAAATGGAAAGAATTCATTTTCACCACAGATATCTGCAGAGCTTCCAGCTTTCAAAGAACCTGAAGCTCCAAAGTGTACATTAAAAGACAGATTTAAAATTGAACAAGCTTGGAGATACTAAACAACAGCAAGAGCTTGTCTCTGCTCAACAAATGCAATGCAGTGTTTTGTTATTTTTACAGGCACTTTTAACTTCCATTTTGTATAGTTTGCTTTTTGTATTTTAAATGGAAACCATTTCTATGTAAGGTGTTTTTGTTTGTTTGTTTGTTTGTTTGTTTTTGACTTGTTCAGCTCCTGGGTAGTCAGTGATGCTTGCAATAATCTACAGGTACTGCTTCTGATGTGGGTCAGCACCAACTCTTTTTTTTTTTTTTGCTTTATCAAAGATTTTGATGTTATTGTATTTCTTATAAAGAGAGTAAAGTAGACTTACTTATGAGAACAAATTGCATGACTCATTTAAACTGGTAAACTCTGGAAATGTACTGAAGCATGATGGATAGGATCAAGTTCATGTCCTCCCTTCTCAGATGTCTTCATGAGAGTGCTTTGCTCTGGAATCAACCTTTTGAATGCTTTGAAAGTCAAATAAATGGCAGTATTTCAACATCTTTGAAATGAAAATAAATCAGTCTATCAAAGATGATCTTACTGTTTGGAATTTAGAATCACTTCATGAAGTGTATAACTCATCAATGTATATAGTAATGTGATATATTTTCTTTACAATTTCTGCAATATACGAATGTAGGAAAAGAGGATGTTGTGTACTCTACAGCAATTAAGAATCTATAAATATTCTTATAAATATCTCATTGAATGTTCAATCAATCCAAGTGTTTGAAACTTGGTCACAATTATCATACATAGGTTCTATAAAAACAACAATAGATGAACCTAATGAAGAATGAAGTTTTCCTAAGAAGTACTAAATGACCCTAAAGAACTTACTAAAGTATATCTAATCTCTGTATAAAGACAAACATTAATCTAAAGATTAGTCATATACAAACAAACTGAAAGTAATGCTATACATGAAAAGCCATGTGTATGTGTATGTGCTTCTGAAATGCTGTACATGAGAAGCCATGTATATATATGTTTACTGACTGGTTTTGTGGATCAACATGACACAAGCTAGAGTTATCACTGAGAAAAGAGGTTTAATTGAGGAAATGCCTCCATGAGATCCAGTTGTAAGACATTTTCTAAATTAGTGATCAAGGGGGATCCATCTTGAGTGGCGTCATTCCTGGGCTGGTGGTCCTGGGTTCTCTAAGAAAGCAAGGTGAGAAAGCCAAGGAGAACAATCAAGTAAGCAGCACCCTCCATGGCTCCTGTCTCCAAGTTCCTGCCCTGTCTTGAGTTCCTGTCCAGACTTCCTTTGGTGATGATCAGAAGTATGGAAGTGTAAGCTAGAGGATGTAAGCCAGTAAGTAATATCCCTCCATAGCCTCTGCATCAGCTCCTGCTTCCTGCCCTGTGTGAGTTCTAGTCCTGACTTCCTTTGGTGATGAACAGTAATGTGGAAATGTAAGCTGAATAAACCCTTTCCTCCCCAACTAGCTTCTTGGTCATGATGTTTTGTGCAGGAATAGAAACCCTGACCAAGACAGTATGTATTAGGATTTTGGTAAATTATGTTTCAATTCTGGAGGAAAAAGCTCACCTGAACAAATTTATTTTTACCTCTGCATCTTTTGTAAGCTAATTATGTAAGTAAGGTAAAAATACTTGCAAGAAATCTGAGAATGGTTGCTAAAGTAGACATTGTATCATAGAAGATGACTATGATCTAATATCCTGTTAAAGATGTGTAATATAAATCTAATTATGTTTTTAAATTACTGCCATTTTAAAAAGTATATGACTAGAGTTTGAGAAATCCAACAAACATTGCAAGTTACATTTGTTATCTAATAAAATCCAACAGCAGTTGGTATTGAAAAGCACAATGGACTCTTAGAACAACTGTACATCACAATCATCAGAATATATCTTTACTCAACTGTGTTTTCTTGCCTAGCTATTAAACATTGTACAGATTTTGTTCATGAATAGTAACAACCCTCTCTCACTGGCTTTCCTAGTTTTCTCTTTAGGTATTATTTTCTGAAGTTTCCTTTCTGTACTGTTTTTAAATTTTTAAATATCAGAATTATTTTTTAATTCAATTTTCCTCTTTTTCTTTGTGTTTTCTCTCACACACAAGCCTCTAGCTTACTGTTATACAAAGTGCACATAAATAACACACACACCACACACATGTACATACACAATCTTATTTATTCATTTACTATTGTGTTATATTAAAATACTCTATTAATTTTTGTAGTTCATATATTTTTATTTTAAATATAATTTATCACTTTTCCTTTTCATTTCTCACTAAAAATTCTCAAGTCTTCTCCCTCTACCTCCTTCCATTCCTCTAATATCTAATACAGTATTTTTAAAGAAAGAATGAAAGAAAGGAAAGAAGAAAGCACTGACATAATTTTTAGGACAAGGAACCTCCAAAGATTCTGTTGAGTTCATTTTCTTCTTGCCTATCTACTGTTGTGTATGGAGCTTACCCTAAATATTAGTTTATTTCTCCACTAGTATTTGGCTTACCTAGGCTCTGTTTTATTTCTTGGTTTCTCTAGCAGTGTTGGGCATAGGGTTCATCTTGTGGTCTGGGCTTTAAATCAAATTAGACATGATTGTTTACTCCCATAAATTTTATGCCACCATTATAGTAGTATATCTTGCAGGAAAGCCATTATTGTAGCTGAAAGAATTTGAAAGGGGTTGGTTTTACTTTTATCCTTTGGTAGCCTGCAGAGTCACCACCTTTAGAAGGATACTAGGATATAGGAACAAAAACTCTCTGTAGGCACCAGCTTGACTTTTCCATGAATAATAAGTTGGATAGATGTTCCTTTCACAACAGAGGTTGATATCAAGTTGTGATGAACAACTTAGAGTTGTGACAACACCTTGGGATATTTCAGGGTTCCAATGGAACAAACATGGCGAACAGTTCAGTAACCATTCTTTAATTGGAAGATTCATTTGCTGACAGAGATATCTAGTTGAGATTCTGTTTTATCCATTATTTGAAATTTAATTTAGATTTCTTTCCTTCCTATATGTTTGTATTTTAGGATTCCCTACCATATTAGGTCTTCATTATAATCCTCAAATAGTCCTTAAGAGAGTGCACTCATGGCTTATGCTTTAAGATCAAGAATTGACAAACGGGACCTCATAAAATTTCAAAAATTCTGTAAAGCAAAGGACACTGTCAATAGGACAAAATGGCAACCAACACATTGGGAAAGAATCCAACCAACAGATTGGGAAAGGATCTTTACCATCCTATATCTGATAGAGGGTTAATATCTAATATATATAAAGAACTCAAGAAATAGACTCCAGACAACTAAATAACCCTATTAAAAATGGGGTACATAGCTCAACAAAGAATTCTCAGCTGAGGAAATTTGAATGGCAGAGAAGCACCTAAAGAAATTATCAACATCCTTAATCATGCGGGGAAATGTAAATGAAAACAATCCTGAAATTCCACCTCACACCAGTCAGAATTACTAAGATCAAAAACTCAGGTGATAGCAGATGCTGGCGAGAATGTGGAGAAAGAGGAACACTCTTTCATTGTTGGTGGGATTGCAAGCTGATACAACCACTCTGGAAATCAGTCTTGCAGCTCCATAGAAAAATGGACGTAGCATTACCTGAGGACCTAGCTATAACACTTCTGATAATATACCCAGAAGATGCTCCAACATATAACAAGGACACATGCTCTACTATGTTCATAGCAGCCTTATTTATAGTGGCCAGAAGCTGGAGAGAACACAGATGCCCTTCAACAGAGGAATGGATATAGAAATTTTGGTACATTTAAACAATAGAGTATTACTTCTCTATTAAAATCAATGAATTCATGAAATTCTTAGGCAAATTGATGGAACTAGAAAATATCACCCTGAGTGAGGTAACCCAATCACAAAAGAACACACATGGTATGCACTCACTGATAATTGGAAATTAGCCCAAAAGCTCACAATACCCAAGATAAAGCTCACAGGCCATGTGAAGCACATAAAGAAGGAAGACCAAAGTGTGGGTGCTTGAGTCCTTCTTAGAAGGAGTAACAAAATACTCATAGGAGAAAGTATAGAGACAAAGTGTGGGACAGAAACTGAAGGAGGGACCATTTGGAGATTGTTCCAACCTGGTATCCGTCCTATGTGCAGTCACTAAAGGCAGATACTGATGAGGATGCCAGAAAATGCATGTTGACAGGAGCCTGATACATCTGTCTACTTAGAGGTCTGCCAGAGCTTGACATATACAGAGGCAGATGCTCACAGCTAACCATTGAACTGATCATGGGGTTCCCAATGGAGGAGTTAGAGAGTAAACTGAAGGAGCTGAAGAGGTTTGCAGCCCCATTGGGAGACCAACAATACCAACCAACCAGAGTACCCAGGGTCTAAACTACCAACCTGGAAACACATAGGGAGGGACTCATGGCCCCAGCTGTGTATGTGTATGGAGGATGGCCATAGATAGAGGAATTCCTTGGTCCTGTGAAGGCTTGATGCCCAGTGTGGGGAAATTTGCAGCTGCGGAGGAGGGAATGTGTGGGTGGGTGGTTGGGGGCACATCCTCACAGAAGCAGGAAGAGAGGGAATGGGATTGGACATTTCTGGGTTGAGGGAAATGGGGAAAAGGGATAATATCTGAAATGTAAATAAAATATCCAATAATAAATTAATCTAAAAAACAAAAAAGAGAGTGTACTCCTATGTATTATTAATAGAGTATACTCTTCTGATTAATTATGGTTGTATATACTATGTTCTATCCATATGATGGTATATATATGCAGCATTATATATATATAATATTATATATAATATTGTGTGTGTTTGTATGTTTGAGTCCTCTTGCACATGCATTTTTTTTGTAGAGAAAAGAGGTTGATGATGGTTAGTTCTTATCAGTTGTTTCAATCTTGTTTTACAAACTCAGTCTCTCATTGGAATCTTAGTTAACCTAATAAAATAGACAGACTTAGAAACCCAGACATTTCCTGACTAATCTTTCACAGTTGTTGGAGTTTCAGATGTATGCCACCAAACCCAGACTTCTGCATACATGTAGAGATCTAAATTTATTTTATCTTTTCTGTGCAGCAAGCATTTTATCTCTCCTCAACACAATATTTCCTTTTAAACAGTTAAACCAATTTAAATCACTGATATATTTATCATGTCGCTGGAGTACTTTCCTATATTTTGTGCAATTAAGTCCTCACTGTCAATTCAATGATGTAAATCTGTCCATCATAAAATTACATACATAAGCAAAGAGCTCACATAAATTTTCAACAGGTTCACAGATAGATTAAAATCTAATTAAGGACACTGCACTGAGAATAGAAATTTAATTCGAGAAGACTTAAACAGGTACGTATAATAATTCATGATGGATTTCCAAAAATAATATGTTGGCTCCATCTCAAACCTAGCAAAAACATTTAAAAGGAATTCCTATAATTGTCTAACATGGTCAACTGATATCTTAGAATGTTTTGTAATTTATAGAAACTATTTTTAAAATTTTTTGAGTATTTTATGATTCACTTCATTTACATCATTTCTATTATATCCTATCCCCACTTTCCTACATCTACATTCACTACCTTTAAGATTCATGACCTATTCTATAGATATCATTACTATGTATGGTCACATGCATATTACATACATACATACACACATACATACATACATACATACATATACATGCACACTACTGAGTGAATTTAGTGTTGTTCCTGTCTGTTTAGGGATGGCCACTTGGGACTATATAAACTATCAAATAGCCTGTCCTGTAAGTGTTTCAGAACACACAGGTTGCCTATGACTCTTTCAGTAACAGTGAAGCTTTGTGAAGTTTCCACTTCACCCTATAGTACACTGAATTGTGTGATCATTAACAAACCTTGTTAGGTCAACTATATTGGTGAGATTTATTCTGGTAGTATTGTGTCCATGTGTAAAAGAGAACATCTTATTGCAATTGTCTTGGTTCTCTGGCTCTTAAAATCTTTAACCACTTCTATGATGTTTTCTAAGAGATTTTTGTTGTAGGAATATATATATATGGTATTTTGTATGTTATATATGTGCTTGTGACTTATTCTACAATTGTTACAATTGTTACTACACACACACACACACACACGCACACATATATATAAACATATATGTATATATATATATATATATATATATATATATATATACATATATTAAGCTTCTTAAATAAAAGTGAGACAGAAAATAAAAAGATAGTAAGTATAATTGTCTCTCCTCTAGGGTCTAGGAGTTCTTCAACCATGGATAGTTTTTTCCACTACCAGTCACTCACCAGTAGCTCACTTACTGATCAAGCTATAAATCTAACTAGACAGATATTGCTTATCCACAAGAAACAAATTCTATTGTTACAGCTCTGAGAATAACTTCTTTCATTATTATAGTATACATTCCTAAAGGCCGTTCATGATTGCTGATTACTTTTTTCTCTTGGTTGCTTCCATAGCATTCTCTGATAGGATGAGAGGTAGCCCACTTGAGTAAGGTCAAATTATATGTTCACATTGAAAATGTGACATCAGTCATGAAAAATCGAGAAAAGTATATTAGAAAACACTGAGAAAGGATCAATATTTTCCCAAAATACCAGTTGAAAATAATCAACTTCAAAAAATTAGTATCTTTCCTATAAACCAATAACAAGCAGGCAGAGGAAAAGATTTACAGAAAGATTTTTTACATGAGTCTGAAACATATATATGAATAAATATGACCAAAGTTGTAAAAGGGGTCTACAATGAAAACTTCAAATCTTTGAAGAGGTTAAAAATGTCCTTAGATGATGAAAGGATTTCCAATGCTCAAGGTTTGATAAAATCAATGTTGTGAAAATCCCCATATTGCCTAAAGCAATATAGACATTCAAAGCAATCCCAGTCAAAATCCAAAGCATTCATGGAAGCACAAGAGGCCCCAGCTAGTCAAATAAACCTTGAGTAAACAGAATGATGCCAGACACATTAAGACACCAGTGTCAAGCTATGTTACAGAACTACAGAAACAAAACCAGAGTAATATTAACACAAAATGGTATGTTGATCAATGGAACAAATAAAAGACCCAAATATAAATTAATTTTACTAAATACATATTTGACAAAGATACTAAAAACATATACTTGCAGATAGAAAACAACTTCTAAACATGATTTTTGGAAAACTGGGTTTTCAAAAGCATCCCAAATGCATCAAAGATATATATTAATGTGATATCTGGCATGCTAAAATGCTATCAAATATAGACCACATTGAAAGAAATGCAGATTAAAGGAATGATGTTCTAATCAGACTCTATTAATTAAGTAAGACCAGACATTGACAAACGGGGACTCATTGTATTTAAATCCTTGGTACATCAAAAGGAAGCCCACATAGTAGAAGAGAATCTTTCTTATATACACTTCTGGCAGAGAATTAATATCTAATATATATAAAATACCACAATAACAAGAAAGCAAAGAGTTCTCAAAAGAATAAAAATAGCTAAGAAATATCTAGTTTTTAAAAATTGTTCAACATCTTTATCAGTCCACGAAATACAAATAAAAACTACTCTTATGTTTCATATTACTATGGTAATATTCAAAATAGCAAAAAAATTAAATAACAACAAATGCTGGTGAAGATATAGGAAAGAACTCCTATTTATGTTGATGAGATAGCAACTTGCAGTAATCATTATGGAAAACATTGCGGAGAATTTTCTTAAAATTAAGTATGATCAAGCCAAGATTCATTGTTAATATGTCAAAGCATACTAAGTAGTGACTAATATATATTCCTATACTTTACTTTACATTTCTACATTAACTTTCAGTATTAATTGAGAATGAGTTTCAATACTTTTTATAGTTGTGCTATACACATGTTTTTTTTTTCTATTTAAACTTTTAAAGGGCTTGATAAATTTTTTTAAGGACTATTTGGTATTCCACACTCATTGCTATCTTTTTCTCAAGTACATAGTGTTCATAAAGTACACAGGATGATGTTAGTGCGTAAATTATGAATAACCATTTCTAGTTTCTAAATTAAAACATCAAATAATAAAAATTAGTGAGATTATGGTTTTGAATTAATACTATAAATACTTTCAAAATCATTTTATGTTCTTATATTAGACAATGTGATGATAATCAAATATGAATACAATCAAAACCACAAAAGCATTCTCACATGCCCTGGATATATATTTCAGATAGTGAATATTTGTACTTGAATCTGTGGTGGTCTTTGAGACTCTTGAGATTATTGTTTTGTTATTTAAATTTTCATTTAACGATCTTTGCCTTTGCCTCTTTTTCTGATATCTATTTGCTTTATCAGACTTCTCTTTTTTTTCTCTGTTCTAATGAAATATTCTGTGTTATGTATCAACAGTGGAAATTTTGTTAAAGCTTGTCTTCATGTGAAATATATTTGTATACTTTCCAAGACTTTTCTAATTTTTTAAATTTGGAAGTAATTGTTCATGTGTCTTTAAATGTTCTTTGTTGTTCTTCTTTGTTCTCCATTGATAGATGAATGAGAGATTTTAAAGAGAAAAAGAATTATTTCCTTAACATCAAATTTATCATCTTTTTCTTGAGATAGACTACAAATATGAGACAATTATTGCAGTCTACACTCAAGCTTGACTACGTCACAATGGAGGAACTTCAGGACACAAATAACATAGCAGACACTGTGAATAATTCCATCACAATAATTAAAGTATCTAACAAGCTTAATTCATCACGAAAATCCACCTATTTACATTCTGTCGTATGTAATGAAATGAATAACTTGTAGATTTTATTACATAAGGTTTTTAGTGTTTTATAGCAATAAGACATGGTTTTAGAGTTTCTACCAAAAGATTTTACAGTTAACAAGTGAACATAATGCTGCATAATGTATTCCAGTCCACACTTGTGCTTGTTTTTAATAGATCTAATCTCTCAAGTTTGACGGAATTTTATTTTTCTTGACAAATATCAGGTATCCACCAAGGCATACTTGCATTGCTAAATGTATTTGATTATCTCCACATGATACCATGCCTTTCAGATGTGGCAGAATAATTTGTTTAGATATTGATTTAAATTCTGTTTGTGAGCTCCCCAACCACGTCTTCCTTCTCAGGGAAAACTGCAAAACAAAGTGGATAAAACTGTCTCAAATAACTACTGGTGTCCGTGAATGATCACAAGCTAACCCTTTTGAGGGAAGAGAAAGAATTTCACATTGATATCTTTCTATCAAAGAAAATGCAAATAGAACATGCACAATAAACTGAAGATCAAATAATCATGAATGTTTATTAATAAAACTGAGTAAAGGGGTTGCAGCAAATTCTCAAGAAGGTAAAAGGGAACAGATTGCTGAATTTCATCAAGAGTCTTAAAGGTGACCACTGGGGTTTCCAGCAAAGGTCTTATCTGCCTCAAGACTGTTATTATTGTGTTTTCACTTTATGCCTGAGCCCTGTGATATTTGCATTGCATTGAGATGGAAAGAAAACTCCCACATTGACTGAGATCAAATTCTCCCCACCCCACACAAATCGGCTGGAATACAGGCATTATATTGGTTATATAGTTGACTTTATACACTCTATTATTTTTGCCATGACCTTTAATACTTCTGAGTTTCAAATTTAAGCATTATATCTATTACATGAATGGAGCTTTTTTCTAAAACTACAAAGATTGTCATTAGAAAATCACAGTGAAGTTGAATGATTCGGAAAAAATATCAAGTGGCTTATATCAATGTAGACAAAAGGAATCTTCTAAAACATTTTATTTAAAGTACATTTAAATCTTTGCTTTGGATATTTTAACATAAGATATTATAAATGCAAAGTTAATAAAATATAAATAAAATTCAACATGAATTATATCCACAAACTTTCTGGTCAGAAAAGCATTAATTTCTGTTTCTTTTTTTTTTTTTGAAATATGCTCTCATTTCCATTCTTAACATGATTTACTTAGTCAACAATTAAAAGGATAGTAATTTGTGCAAAAATCATCCTACTTTCCTGCTGATAATTAAAAAATTTGAAAAGAAATATGCACTACTGTCTTTATTTATTTACCTATTTTTCTTGATGTTCTTACTTTATTTCCAAGTCTTTCTTTCACAGTTCTGCAGTACAGAACAAGTGATAAATCATTCCTAGTTTCTTCTCAGTGTGTCTCTGAACTCAGTTTAGGGAGTAGGCTTATTCCTCTATTGTCCTGAGAACACACCCTGTACTTTGCATGCTGAGGAAGCCAGATATATCCTTAAAGTTCTCCATTATTTGAAAAGAATCAGGAGGACTATGAATCAATGCCAGTTTTATCCTGCTTCCTAGCAGATAGTTTGTGACATGTATTTACTACTTCACAATGTATGTGTTAATATTGATCATTTTTACTAGAAGGTTCCAGGAAATCTTTGAAATTAAGTGTGATTCATTGTGATGCCTTTCACAGTATGTAAAATAATTAGCTACATTCATAACTCTATTTTGGTATCACTCCATTGTCTTAGACTGTGATCTCCCCAAAATCTATGCCTACTTTGTTCACCTTTGTAAAGTCAGCCTGTTGTCTCAATTCCTGGGCCAGAGAAAAACTGAAAACACTCTTCTATTTGTGATTTGAAAGTATAAAAAATGTATTCCAATTTTTCATGACATAGAATTTACATACATATGTATATATATATATATTCATGTAAATATATATACATACATATATATATATATATTTGAAAACATATTCAACTTCTACTATAGTCTGCTAAATAATAATTATTTTCAGAACTATGTGTGATAGTTACAGGTATGAACATTCATTGTATATATTCCATGTAATTTTGTGGCACAGGAAGGAATCAGAATTTTGTATATCATACAATTTTAAAATTTGTGACCCATGAGTTACAATCTGCTTCTGTATTTTTGATTACCTCTTGAAGACTATTGCCTTTTTAAATAGGAGATTTTAACAAATACTATGGCACATGATCAAAATGGTGAATAATTGTCAATTTGTGTTTGTTCTTGTTGTCGTTTGTCATTGAATGATACTTGTTAATCATTTAGGAACTATTCAAGCTTCTGTGCCTGGATAAACTATTCTTTTGAGTAGTGTAATATTCATAGGAAAGGAAAACAATGAGCCAGTCAGTGCTGGTTTTGTCCTATTATCAGGACCTTGCCCAAGATGGCACAAGCAAGGCATATCACAAATGCTCTACCCAGTGTAAATCTTGGTTTTCCTATTTTAAAACAAATACCTCTACTCCATAGTTTCTTATCATATCTTCTCCATTCCCTTACCCCGAAGACATACCTATCCCTCCTTTACCTTCAACTAAGTAATGATTGATGGAGGATTGTCCTTCTCATCATTCATACTTTCTAGTTCTAGGACTGAGAGCTAATTTCTGCCCAACATCCTTCTAATCCTTCTATCTTTCTTCTGATCTTCTATTAGTAAATTTGGATACATCATGTTAACCATACACACATACTCATACACACACACACACACACTCACACACACATACTCACACACATATGTGTGTGCATATATATATATATATATATGCGTACACACATACAAATATATATATATATATATGTATATAGTGTATATGTGATTACCAGATGAGGACAGAAGAAGACATTGGATCCTGTGGAATTGGACTTCTAAACAGTTCTGATCCACTTTATGGTGGTTAAGATTCCAGCAAGAGTCACTAGAAGAGCAACATCTCTTTTATCCTCCAAACTATCCTGTTAGTATCTGAAGTCAACTAATTCTATGACAAAGGGTAGGATCATGTTTACAATCACTCCCACTAATCCAATTTTCAGATCCTGAAACAATAGTTTGAAAAGAAACAAAATTGGATATCTAATATTCAGCAGCCTTGAAAACATCCACTTGTCAGCTTGTTGATTTTTCATTGTTCAACTCAATGAATGCCCAGTTTCTATGAGAACATATTGATTCTATATCTGGAGATCCGTAACTTTGAACTATAATACAAATGGCATATCTATATCATATCTTGAAGGCATATTAAGACCAGGATATTCTCATTCTTTCTCTTACAGCTCATGACACCACACAGGAGTTCAGCATGCACTGCAATGTTCCCATTACTATGATATGCTCCCTTATTGTGTGTTCCCAGTAGTTAGAGAGGTTGATTATAGAGTGGAGCCTGTGAGAACATGATCAAAAACAAACCAATCCTCTTCGTACATTTATTGTTCCAGTTATGTCTTTGTAAGAACAGAAACGTTTTAATAGCACAGCTTCTTACTCATGTAAAACCAGGAAGCACCCAATGTTCCTATTCACGTTAGATGTGAACTTGCCTTTGTCAATGGAAATGGACTCAGTTTCTAAAAGGTAAAATGGAGTAAAGAGTGACAGAATATGACGATGAATCCACCATAGTTTGTTTTCCAGGAAACAAAGACAGTGTGTTGAAAAATCATAAGTCTAAATTTAGAAAAACCTATTGCCAGAGACATTTCATCCTGAATAAGAATTTTAGTTCCTAAAACAGTTTACACAGAAAAAAAGAAAAAAGTCTTTTTGATATTTTAGGATAGGTCATGGATATGCAACACATAAAATCTTACTGCTAGCCTACTTCACTCCAGAAATTGTACACATAATATATATTTATAAAGTGACAAATGCCAGGAAAGAAGGATTTTAGAATTGTAGCTTGAGAGCTGGCAGTAAAAATCCAGAAAGTTGGTACCTTTCCATAAAACTAAAGATGCTTTCAAATATCCAAGCTAAAAAATGTACTTTTCCTCCAGAATTGGGACTGGAACATTTATTCATCCTAAGACTCCCTTACCACACCATGTCAATTCAAAAACTCTTTATCACGCATATGCACTTTGTATAATCACAAGATTCAGAAATCTCTCGATGACTATTGTTAAAAGGTCTCAGCATATTAATGTCTTCTTATGTAAAAAGAGCAATGTGGCCTAATAAATATGTGTCCATATTGTTTAAATTGTTATCAAATATGTTAGTAAAATCTATGTTCTATACTATTATTTTATTTTGATATGAGAGAGAGATTTTTAAAAATGATACCCATTATATTAAGCTAAATTTCTCAAGAATTATAGAAAAATGGAAATAGGACAAATTAAAAATAAATATTTCTTAGTGCCATTAATTTAAAATTTTTCCTTTTTACACAGATATTTGTTTTCTATTTCTTATGTTTAATTATAGAACACGTAATATAGGCTTATAAAAATAATTAAGAAGAAATTACATTATGTATCTGAATGGTTTAATGAACATTAGAGTACTTTATCTTATCATGGCCTACTCATAATCATATACAAGAGACTTATATGAGTATTCCTCAAAAAATTATTAGTAATATAGAAAAGGCTAACATTCATAGAGGTAAACTGACATCACAGGCAAACAGGAAGAAAGTCATTACATTATAACAGAGTCATGTGACTTGAAAACTAGAACTCTAATTGAGCCTTAGCCAGTACATCAGTGACAAGAACAAAGCCTGTGATGTCATCATCATTTGATCTTATTGGATCACCACAATCAGATGTCAGAAATATGCAGCATATTTTCAAAGACATCTGGTGAATTAAAACTATAGGAAAGATAAGATTTCAATCTATTGGAGCTTATTGAATGATTGTTCATGTATATTTTTATGTATCAGACATCAAATGCTTTCTCTTTTATTCTTTGCTTCCTTTTCTTGTGTGTGGCTTAGTCTTTCAGTTGAAAGTTTAAAAGAAAGTTTTGCCTAAGCCATTTTCTAAAGTAGTCTCTAATATTTACTTTGACCAAGAGATTAACCTGATTGCCTTCACATGGACACAGTTGTATGGTATGCAGTGTAAGTACTGACATCATTTGTATTCTTGTAAAAGAATCAGTGTTCTAAAAACTGAGTTGTAGGGCAAGAATCTAATAGCACTGAGGCTACTCTATTTCTTCATGTCATCAAAGATGAGTTAAATAGAGAGTTAGTTAGCCTGAAAAATGTATACATTTTTGGTAAACTTTAGTAACGTATCCAGATCAAGGAATCACTGCAAAAGTCCACCATTAGAAAGAGTGATTTTGGAGTAACATTGTCTTGGTCACTGTTATATTGCTATGAATAGACATGATGTCTAAAGCAACTATTATAAAGAAAGGAATTAATTGGGGGCTTGCTTATAGTTTCAGAGGTTTAGTCTTGTATTATCACAGCTAGGTACATTTTGCTGGAGAAGTAATAATAGCTACATTCTCTTTTCCAGTCAGAGAGAGTGGCTATTGAAACCTCAAAGCACACTACCAATAACACCAAACCTCCATCAAGAAAACATGTACTCCAACAAGCCAACATCTCTTAATCCTTCCTGAAAGCTCTTCAGGAAATAAGCATGCAAAAATATGAACCTGTGGGAGTAAATCACATTCTAACCACTAGCAACACCTTACACTAAATGATGCTTGCAAGACTCTGCTAAGTACCCACCTGTTACTAATCTATGTAACTTGGTGTCCATGAGGGTAAACCAAGAGAAAATTACCTAGCTAGGATGCTACACAGTGCTCTATGTAATTTTTCCAAATATATAACTACCTTTTTCTTATCAAACAAAAATAATACACTTCAAGCAATCTGTAAGAAGGTAAAAATAAAAATAATATGGCTTATCGGACAACCTGTCAAACATATTAAAAATGAACACAAACCCTGTAAAGTCTCTATAGGAAATATCTGAAGAGAATATTTCCCTACCTCAATACTAAAGAAACATGTGGATTCATGTGTAAAATTTATAAAATAAACAATGTTACCTATTATAAATGGGGTCCTTACAGGATCTAAAACATCCAATAGATAATGTAAGGCATTTAAAAAGTATTATGTCAATTCTTTAAATTAAAGATAAAAAGAAAATATGACACAGGACGTAGCAGCAACAACAATAATAACACGTGTTCCCACCTTAAGGCCAAGCAAAAGGAAATGAGTGCAGTGAGATGAAACTTGAAAGAAGAGGAAATTGTTATTCATCCAAAGCCTCAGCTTATGAAAACAGACCCAAACCAAACCTAACATTTTAGAGAAATTTTTAAAAAGTCATGTGGTTTCATATTCAGGTATATAGGAGATTGCTTCTTTTAATGTACTGTTAAAGATGGACAAATTTTGATGTAAAACTTTTAGTTAGTTCTTTGAGAATTTCATATATTATGCTTTCATTCTATTGGCTACCCATCTCATTCCTCTTTATATTTACTCAAAATGTGTACTTTATGTCCTCCTAAAATCTGTCAAGCCACATTTGTTTTGCTCAGACATAGCAGAATGTGGTCTTCCACTGGAGCATGGTCCACCTACCAGAGACCATACCCTTAAAGAAAAATGACTCTTCATATCAAAGCAGCTATCGATTATCAAAAGAGATTCAGCTAGGGCTTGAACTTTGAGCCCATTAAACTTTTTTTTCTTAATTTGTACATGTTTTGTGTGTGCTGTCACTACCCCTGTGTGAGTTCATATATATAAATGCCCGGGCTCTGGTTTTTAGTCTTCCCACATTGTCTTACAAAGTGATACCTGAGCACTGGGATAAAGAAATATGAAAGGCATTTTGAGGGCTCCGTTTTGGATACCAAGAAGCTAACAAAACATAGATAATTCATAATAAAATTTTCTTGTATTTCCTCCATTTAATTTTAATCACTGACTTGGACAGCACTTTTTTTTAAAACAGAAAGCCTTTCAGTAAATATATCAACAGAATGAAATCTCAAGACAATGGAAAAAGACAGAAGGAAAAGTCCTGAGCACTCATTTTTGCTTGTTTAAATTTTCTGCTCAAGTGATTGGATTGTGACTGTTAACATGGATATTTCTCTCTAAAACCCATCTATGTTTCCATCTCAGTTACAGTTTCCATTTCTTTTCAAGGATTGTCTGAAAATACCTTGATCATGTCTCACTTGCTAGCTACCATAATGAATCTATTCCATCCATTACTAGGATAAAATACTCTTCTTCACTCATAGATAGCATTTCAAGAATGCAGTCTTATTTAATTTTCCAATACCAAAACAATCCTATCTCAATAAAAAAGGAGACATTCAGACTAAGATTTGAATAAATGATATTATGTGTATATGTACTATAGTTACCAAATATAACATAAGTAGAATGATATGATTTGTGTGGTGATTTGAATAGGAATAACTTACAGAGGATCATGGATGTGAACACTTGGTTATTTGAGGGGGGTATTATTTGACAGAGATTAGAAGGTGTGGTCTTGGGGGAAAGATATGACATCATTGGAGAAAATGTGTTTCTAGCGGTGGGATTTGTGGTTTCAAATGCTCAACTCTGGTCCAGTCTCTCGAGTCCTGCTGCCTGCTGATCTAAATGTAGAACTTTTAAGTACATCTCCAGTATCATATCTTCTTTTGAGATATGCTTGCCAGAATGATGACAGTAGATTGAATCCCTGAACCAAAAGGAAAACCTCAATTATAAGAGTTCTTGTTTAGCTCTGTATCCCTTTTTAAATCGGTTTATTTGGTTTTTGGAGTCAAACTTCTTGAGTTCTTTATGTATTTTAGATATTAGCTCTCTATTGGATGCAGGGTTAATAAAGATATTTTCCCAATATTCAGGTTGCCATTTTGTTCTATTGGCAGTGTCCTTTGCTTTACAGAAGCCATGCAGTTTTTAGAGGTTCCATTTATCAATTGTTGACATTAGAGTCTGTGCCACTGATGGTTTGTTCAGGACCCTGTACACATTACAAGAAAAATACATCCATTATATCTAAACAATAAGATCAGCTGACAGGCCATCATGTGCCAGGGGAAATTCTCTACACACAGACCCCTCAATGAAGATCTGGAAGCGATCAATAACTTCTGAAAGAGACAAGCAGTTTTTTTTCCCTTGGAATCATCTCCCACATAGATTGTATGATAGTGAACTGTCAATCTTGGTCAATAAGTGCATTTGGCATTATTCCTCTGTGAATTTGAACACACACACACACACACACACACACACAAACACATGTATGTATGTTTATATAGAGAGACATAAAAAGAGACAGAGAGACTGAAAGAGAAAGAGAGGGAAAGTGAGAAAGGTGGATTGGGAGATGGGAGTATTAGATAGAGTTCTCATGTTAGAAGATCTCATTAATAATTTATAAAGAGAGAGAAATGTTGGAAAAATGTACAGATCATATCCCTGTTTCACTTTTGAAATCCACATTTAGGTTTCCTCATTTTTTAGTTTACCAGTCTCTACATTACAGTTCATTGTCAATATTACCGTGAATGCGCTTTCCATCTTTGATGATCAATTTTCCTAAAACTTTTGAATATTAGCTAAATGTCTGAATCCTGACACTTTTCACTGCACCTTTCATTTGATTCACTCAATTTTTATATAAGTATCATAAGCACAGAAATTTAGAGGCATCACAAAAATCCCTGTAACTGGATACAATTTCAGACCAAATATCATATATGTACTGTCTTAGATCTACAGAACAGTAGAAACCACTGCATCTAAGCTTCATCCAATGCTATGTTCATCTCACTGAAATTGAGTGCACATGTTTATAGGAAAGGGTTGATATTTCTGAGTACTACAACTCCCAGGAGTTCTTCAAACTGATATACTATGTAAAGAATATGTATGCACACACACACACACACACACACACACACCACACACACATAGATACATACATACACCACAATGATGCACGTAAACACACACCACAGTGACACCCCACACACACGTATGCACACACATACACCATACAGATTTCCACATTTAGAACAGAAAGAAAAGACATAATGGTCCCAATGGATTCTCAGAGAGCAAAATGAAATGCAGTCATTCACAAGTACAAAGGACTCAACCAAGAGGCAAATTACTTTCTTGTATAAAAAAAGAGTCAAGATAGAAATTAACAAAGGATTTCTCAATTAATAAATAGATAACTTGGAGACATTAAATCTCTCTAAAATCAATGTTGTCTTGACCAGTATTAATGGTGATTTATAGTTATAAAAACCACTGCCTAAAATATAGATTTATTTTCTGAGTTTACCTTTTTAGTTATGTAAAGATTAACAGTAAATTGACACCATTTTACACAAGTGCATTTAACATTTGCCCCAATTTTTAGACTTAAAGTTCAATTTAATAAGGAATTTTACATTTTCAAATTTCTTTATTCTCATAGCAATAGCCCATGTTGATCATGGTGATTTCCTTCTAGTAGCTACAGGTTAATGACTGAGGATACAGTAGTTGATTTGAGCTCAGTTTCTTCTCCTGTAATTATTTTCATTGAAGATTGTTAAGCAGTACAGATTTTTGTCAATTTGAGTCACTTATAAATACACAGCTCATTAGTTTTCAATAGGGAAAGCTCATTTTGGAATATTCAAAAAGATAAAAGGTGGCAAGATGATGGATTAAACCCATACACATGCAAGATATGTGACTACATTTAACAAACAGAAGTTATACATATTTTATAGAGCAGATTTGTGGTTTAAGGAAATCTTTTGCTTTTTTTGAAATAGTACTAATTTATTTTAATTAAAAACCTACATAATTAATAGTTATTGAAGACATGAAAACTAATTAATCCATTAAAATTCATGGCACAACTATTTGTGTTGCAAGCTTAAATGGGGACACTTTATGTGGCTATATAAACTTTCCTCAAAAGTTCCATAATTGCCAATGTTTCATTGAAGTGAAATTAATTGAATAACTTTATCAATATTTGTTAGTATTTAATTTCTTTAACACATTTTTCTTAACATACAAATGATTAAAAAGTCTTCACAGAAATGCATGTGAAAAATGTCATTTGTCTATTTTATTAATTGGCACAATTTCAAAATTATTAAGATAAATACTGAATGCCTAAAATACAGTACGTATCATGCATGCTTTAGTTCATATTATACACATGTATATAATATAAATATGTGAAAAGGAAACTTTAGTACCTCACATGAGAAATTGTACTACTGATCTTTCTATAAAGGAACCAAAAATGTAAAACTCAAACAAATCTACCATAAATCTAGCTATGTAATGAAGATTTTATTTTAAAAGAGTGGGATTTATTTTGAAGACTGTAAATTTAACTCATATATTTAACTCTACCTGTTGAAATACTATATTCATTGCTCATTGTTATTTTGATTTATGGTGTGAAGACAAGGAAATCTGTTAGGGTAATGCTTGATGATCCCCAAAGCTTATGTAATATCTCTTGCAGACCAAATGAGGACTCAGATGACTAACTCCAGTGAAGCATTTGGGCAGGAAGAGTGCATGTAGACCCTGCTTCCAGTAACAGCAAGTGGGATGAAGACACAGGAAATCACAGCTGGTAGTTAAGATATCTTCACTAAAGCAGTATCATCTAGCACCACACATGTGTTATTGACTAAATCAAGACATATGGTTAAAGGATGAGGAAGAATACATATCTCCATGCAGGAATTTATAGAAGTGTTTTGGGACCTTAAATAGAAACAGAATCTGAAAGACAAATCAGTTGAAGAAATATTCAATTTCCTATACTTAATTCTAAAATAATAACTTTGAGGAATATTTATTGATAAGATGAATGTGAATATATCTGCCTAGCAGGAGACATCATAAGGTTTTACATATATGTTTTTTCTATTTATGTTTCTATGGTCAGTGCTATTATTAATAATATTTATTTATTTGTGTGTGTGTGTGTGTGTCTCTTTATTCTTCAGAGGAAGGGTTTTATAAGTCATTTCTTGCCTTACACATTGTTGAGGTGTGTTCCTTCCTTTCTTGTTTTTGATTCTGTGCTGTTTATTATAGGCCAGGTGGCTAGTGAGCTAGCTTCTCAGCATATATGCACTGGCTTTCTTTCTCTCATTTGGTTTTCAGGAATTGCTCACATACACCACTGAATATGGATTTGTAGATGGGTTTTAGAAATCGAACTCAGGTATACTGCCTGGTAAGCCTGGTGTCTTTATGCACTGAATCATCTCTTCAGCTCGGGTCTTAGACATTCTAACTCCTAAAACTGTGGTGTTTGGATCCATTTCAGTGAGTTGACAGAAAGATAACCTGAGAAAATGTCTGTGAAGATAAAATATATATGTGTGTGCATGTGTGTGTGTATAATTTTTAAGTAGTACATTTTACTATTCAGATAGTTTATCTATTGCTTAATCTATATGTAAATCTCAAGGCTAATTTGAGCTATATGGGGATAGTTAATTGAATTTAATAAAAGATAATTATATGTCTTCTCTTAGCCGAAAAGCACAATGTATAGATCATGCAGTCCATAAGTGATTTCTTTATGTCATAAGACAGTGTAACCAGTCCTCAACCTTGCAGCTTGTTCTCTACAGAGGATAAAGAATACAAGTGAGAGAAATAGTCCTGATTCCAGAGTGGAGTGATTGGAAGCCCAAATGACTGAGAAAGACACTGAGTGATATAGGACAAGGAAACACTTGGAGCATTGAAGAAAGCACTGCATAGAATAGATGCAATATTTCTTCATGTCAAGGGATAATAACCTCAGTGAGGTGCATCCCTTCCATCGCAGCAGAAATTCGTGGGTTGATAACCGAAAAACAATAAATCCTGAGAAAGCACTCAGAGACACACAGAAAAAGGAGTCGTTCACTATCTTTATAGCCAGAGTAAATGTGATGAAATAAATGTTTAAACTTTTAAAATGTTTTGTGGGTATATGAAGTTAATTTATAATAGCTGAAGCACAGACACTTCTGGTAGAAAATTGGCACTGGACACTTTGAAATGATGTGTAAATATGCCCAGTTTTAAATCAAATAGAATTTAAAACTTGGTGAGTATTTTTAATAAATTGTTAAACTCTGCATATGTTCAAATACATAACTTCTGTGCTTATATGTTAGTTATATTCATATAAAATGGTACTGTAAATCACTATTCCTTCAAGAAATAATTTCCACATATTTTGTGCATTACTTTTGGTATAACAGGCCTTAGAAATACAAATGAGAAACATTTGGCAGGGAAGCCTTGCACATTCAGGCTAATGGATGCTATAGTTAATTGGACCAAAAAAAAAAGGAGAAAAAAAATTTAAATATGAAATAGAACTACGCTCAAACTGAACAAGAAGATTCAGGGTAATAAATATGACAGCACAATAAGGTAAGCAACAGGGGTCTTTAATAAAACTCCTTTTTCTTGCAACCAAGAGTTTTTATGGATTCAGTCACAGTCACTTATATCTCACTCAGGAGTTTACAATTTGGCAGTGGATGGATTTGGCTGTGCTCATTGTGTCTTCGTATCCTGAGTACCAGTAGAAGAAGCACTCCCTCCCAAGCTGGTACATGGTGTTCTGATGACAGAGCCAAAAAAAAACAAATCAAAGAAAAAAAATATATGGATCACTCTATTCACAGAAGTGCATCAAAGCTTGAAATATATAGTTAATCCTTTTGTGGGGAGGGAGACACTGCCAAATCCATAATGAAACATAGCAAACGTGAGATAGAAATGGTCCTTGAAGAGAATCATTGGAGTAGTATTGAGTGGATTAGAGAATCTTAGAGAAATGGTTCTTAGTGAAAGAAGAGAAAATTCAATTCAGTGAAACCGTATTTTGATGTGCATAGCTATTTCTTCATCATTGAAAAGATATTTTATTCTTCTAAATAAAAGTATCCCCATTTTATCCAGTCATGAATAGAGGCTCAATATATGAAGACTTTTAGTAGTCTTTAGTTGTAGACATAGGCACTCTTAACAAAAGTAGATAAAGATGCAAGGTATTTAGTCCTTATTAAACACAACATGCACCTAAGCACAGTAAAACACGTTCAATAAAGAGTTACTGGTTCTTAGGAATTACAGAATTTGAGCATATTTAGCAGTGTTTCCAATGTGGACAACAATTTTCTGTTTACTAGGTCATCATTCTTCCTGAGAGCATAAGCTCTGTCCAGCATTCTCTTTGACTCATGGCTCTCTCTTGGATGAGGGATTCTCTTTTCCATCAGTTTCCAAGCCACAACTGATGTTTGGACATGTCATCATCTCTAGAAAGTGGGGGAATTATATTATTTGAAATAAGCATTTTACTTTTGCTCACACAGTAAATTTAATTACACAGTTAATTACAGAAAACTAGAAAAAGCATTGCTTAGACTTACAATGTGTTTTAAAATTAATAAAATATAATCCATAACTTTTGTTCCTTTCACTTTTCCATACTAATAATCAATAATCAAATATGTGTTTGTTTTTTGTTTGTTTGGCTTGTTTTGGTTTGGTTTGGTTTAGTTTTTTTTTTTTTTTGTATTTGTTTTATTTTGTTGTTTTTGCTTTTGGGTCTTTGTAAAATTTTACCCAGTACTCTCTGCTCAGCTCAGCTTACAATTTCAGGTATGTTTAGTCTGTCTGTCTGATTAAATGAAACTTTGGAGTTATTCTTATTTAACTAAATTATTTTTATACTGCTACATTACTTATAAGAAACCACATTAAGGTAATCAATAATTTAACAAAGTATGTGTATAACAAGGGAAATAATATGTATTCTTTTAAATCTGTCATTGGCTTGTATCTGTATTATTCTAATTCTTAATATGGTCTTGTAGATAACCGTAGTTTTGAAACGTTTTGAATATTATTTATGAGAATTGGCCTTTTTCCACCTAATATGGCAACATAATCTTTGGAACCTGGCCTTCATTTTCATCTTTTCTTGCTATTGAGTCTGACATTTTGTTTGAATCTTTACCCCTGTTTTCTATTAGCATTCCATCATGTAACAAATCAATTAGCTTTTTAATGTCCAGTCTTGATGATAATGGGAATTTTGGTATTTCCACCAAATTCTACTATTGAAAAACATTTTTGTTTAGTCAGATTTTGGTTTTAGAAATTACACAGGGCTCTTTCTTTACAATCAAAATAAAACTTGAAATATTTGGCCTATACATACTGGGTTCTACCTATCATGTGTGGCTGTGTTCAGCTTTAATAGACTAATAGACATTGTTTTTCTATATGTATGTGTTTTCATTAAGACTGATGGATTGATTCAACATTGATTTATAACAAAAAGAGTTGAATCAAGATACTTACACTTACAAAATAAATCTGCCAACAGCAAGCCTACTCCATCAAATAAATTAATAAAATAAATCAAGTGTAGGTTCATACTACACAGACTGTACCAAATCTTGTCTGAATAAGGTAAATCAAATAGACAACCCAATGATGTGCATAGAGATGTGTATTGCTGAGTATGAGCCCAATACCGTTGATGTTTATCCTTGTGAAATTAGTATGAAGAATTCTTCAGCTGAGATGTCATTTGATATTGTGAATTTTTGTCTCTGATAGTTTCTTAGACAACAGAATCAAATCCTTGTAAAGCTGATTCCTAGTCTCACAAAAGATTCGATACTTTTCTTATTCTCATTTTTATCTGTGAGAATACAAGTTTCCTCTATTCTGCCATTCAGAAGTAGTCACAAGAACATAACACTCTGACTTCAAAGCTCCAGTCTTAAAAACTGTGAGAAATGAACATCTGTTGCTAGTAAGCCATAAAGTCAGTGACAGTCATTTCCATCACTCCACAGTACCTTAAAAGAACTGGCAAAGATAAGAATAAACAATTTACCTTCCAATGTGAAGTGAAGAATGGGAAACATTATTGAAGTTCAATCCAGAGATAGTCAGAATGAGATATTTTATGATACATAGAGTAAAAATATGAGGAGAAGATCACCTGTTTAAAGAATTTGAGTTTCATTCCAGACTTCTTCATATTGATATTGATTCAATTTTCTGCTCCTGCTTCCCTGATGTTCCCTGAGGGATAGATTTAAAAACTGTGATATAAATGTATCCACAGGGGTTGGGTAACACACTATCCATTGATATCTTTTTTTTTCTGTCCATTGGGTTTTTCTGTGATGGTTTCCATTTGTTGTAAAGACGTGCTTCTTTGATGAAGGCTGTCAGCTACATTTATCTGTGGTTTTAAGTTATAAAATGCACTGGTTTATCACAGTGACATTAGGAGATTCTTTTGTAATAGTAATGACCTCACTAGCCCCTAAAAGCTCTCCAAGTTGTCAGTACAAAGCATAGATTACTTCCTGTTGGGTGGATCTTTAATAAATTAAATTATTGTTGGTTACCATTGCCATGAGGACATCTTTTCTGGCACTTTTAAGGATATCTGATTATTCTGGTATTTGTTGTCATGGTTCACATAGTTTAAGTGCTTCCCAGTCTTGGTTTTCAAATCATATCTACCATGAATAATCTGAGCCTGGTGCCGTAAGAGTGCTATGAATTCATCAGTATGGGCTTGTTGTCAAGCCCAAAGAGTTAACTGTGACCTATATGTAAAATGTATAGTGTAAAATGTTTGGACGTTTTCTTTCAACATATTGACCAACCATTTAAAAGGATGTTTTCTTGGTCTATGATTCTTATTGGGAACATTTTAAACCCAAGTGGTTTAACTTCTTTAATTATCTGAATCATCTCTATCTCTATCTTGATCTTCAACTCCAGCTCCAGCTCCAACTCATACAGCACCACCTACCTCCATCTCTCTTTTATTTCTTCCCTGCTTATCATTATCTCTCACTATCGCTATATCTGTCTATATCTCTGTCTTTATATTTATCCAGATCTGTATTTATATGTACATATCTATATTTATAGCATCTAAATCTACATCATATCTATCTCTTATCTATATGTGTATATAGACACAATTACATGTATCATTATGCAATAATAATATGCTTGATTCATTAGAATGCTCTAATTTAATATAGACTTTAATTTAGTATAATTTAATATAACTATGGCAAGGCTTACTAGACTCACTATTATTATGTTGCTTCCCTAATGCTATTAAGGAAGTATTTTTAAGAAAATTAAAAGTACTAGTAAAAGACAAGACTGTCAGGAGGAAGAGGTGAAAAGCAAAGATAATGCAAAGAAGACAGATTCGACTTCAGGTTGAGCTAAGCCTTTTAGCTTGTGCAGTTAAAGGAATGTGAACTGAGACATTCAAACTCTTGAATCACTCATTAGTGTGCATGACCTAAGAGTATGATTTCTGGCTTTTTTCCAACAGCACTCCCTAACCTAGTCATATCTGAAACACATATAGCTCTTTTTAATCTCAGGCATGGATATTCAGGATTAATTACATATAATATAAATATCTAAGGATGTCGCCTTGTTGAAATACTACAGCAGTTAATTCTACTCCTACCAGGATACACAAAGTACTTAAATTTTTCTGTTTCTTATCTTTTGTTTCTATTAAAAGAAAGCTTCTCAAATGTGGAGTTTGCCTTCATTCTTTCATCAAAATGCCTGAAGAGGTGGAATATTTCAGTTAGTCAATAACTTTATGAAAAATCTTTGTAAACAAGAATAAAGCAAAATATATATTAGTGGATTTCATCGTTTAATGTTAATGTATTGATATTCATTATTATTTTCTTGAAATAAGAGATTCTTCCTGATGAATTCACCTCAGGGAAAAGGTACCCTAAGAAACACATGCACACACAAGTTTTGGTTGTTGATTTTGATTGAAAACCAATGCTTATATTAAGCACCAATTGAAAAATTAATAAGTAGAAAAACAAAACAAATGATAAAGAACAAAAAGTTTGAGAAAATCACAAATTAACAAGGCAGACAGCAAATGAGAGACCAAAGACTAGGAAAAGAGGAAATGACAGAAAGAGATTCTCTTACAGATTCATATTCTCCCAGGACATCTGTGGGATTTGGCACAAAGTAGAGAATCAACAGTAAGGGCCAATGTCCACTGCTATGAGGCATAAAAGCAGCAAGGATAGATACAGCTTGGATGGAAGACAACACCAAGTGCCAGATTTGGGAAGGCACCAGATGGTCAAGTTTTCAGTAAAAAGAAAGACATTTTAGATAGATGTGAAAGCTCGCCATTGTTTTTTTTTTTTTTAAATTTATTCATCTGTGTGAAAAGAAGGCCAAAAGAGGACAAAGTCTTAAAACAAAACATCAATATTTTATGATGTCTACAATATGGAAGAGTCAAACTTGGTATTTATAATTCCAAATTTCTTTAGCAAAAATAAACATCTGAAATCTGTGCTGGAATCCATGAATGAAAAGAATAATGAATCTAAGGGGTCCTTGAGTGATTTTAATGACTTGGTCCCTTCATGTTCTGGCTTGATTCCTTATCAGGGCTAGTGATTTTCCATAGTTCTTGGCCAGATAGAGGAGAGGGTGAAGGCTCTCTGACAAAATATGCAGTGTTCATAGCACCGAAAGTATATCATATAAACTGAAGGTTGCTTCATGGCACAGGACTGCATAAACAATCTCTCTCCTTGAAGAAGTATGCATTGACATAAAGATAGCTCAGGAAAAATGAAATATTTGGATAAACAAAAATGTGTAGTAAACAAACAAATTCAGGGAATTATTTTTCCAAATTAAACAATAGGAGATGACTAGATCAAAAGGCTTGAAAGAAAATCCTACAAAATATTGCAAATTAAATATCTTTTACATCCTTTGTTAGGATCTTCAAATTGAAGACTATATACGAAATGGACCAAAGTGAAATCATGAGACTTGTGATAAGTAGAAATGCCTTAGAAAACATACATATAGCATCCTTATATTTTACATAGTTGAGAAATTATATATATTTGTACTCATGTTTTTAGAGTTCTTTTCCACAGACTTAATGGTTGTCTTGAAGGAGATTGATCATTCAGGCTGTCATTCAGGCATTTAAAAAGAGGGTATAGCCTTTTGGCTGGGGAAGACACCTAACTGGTCTGCTCCCTTGAAGACACCTTATCCTGAATCTTACTAGAGCAGCAGGTAAGAACCCTCCCCCACAACCCAAAACCCCAGAGCTGCGACACACTCAAATTTTGCCCCTCCAGAATACCATTCCCTTTACACCCCTCTCTTGGTCCTTTTGGCTGGGGTAGACACCTATCTGGTCTGCTCCTATGAAGACACCATATCCTGAACCATCTTAGAGCAGTAGTACAACCACTGCACTCAGAGCAGCTAAGGAGCAGCAGCGGAGGAACCACTGCACTCAGAGCAGCAGGATATCAGAATCCCAGAGGCAACCTGTGTCACAGGAGTTCTTTCACCCAGGAGCTCTGGAGCACAGGGTCACAGAGACAACTGGACACTGAGGAGTTCTGACACAAGGAAGATAACTGGAAAGGCAGGCTCCAGTTAGAGACAGTGAGTGTAGGTAACACTAGAGATAACAGATGGTGAAAGGCAAGGACAAGAACATAAGCAACAGAAACCAATGTTACCTGGCATAATCAGAACCCACTTCTCCCACCATAGCAAATCCTGGACACCCCATCACACAAGAAAAGCAGGACTCAGAATTAAAATCACTTCTCATGATGATGATAGAGGACTTTAAGAAGGACCTAAACAACTCCCTTAAAGAAGTACAGGAGACAGGTAGAAGCCCTTAAAGAAGAAAGATGAAAATTCCTTTAAAAACTGCAAGAAAACACAACCAAACAGGTGAAGGAATTAAACAAAATCATCCAGGATCTAAAAATGGAAGTAGAAACAATAAAGAAATCACAAAGGGAGACTACCCTAGAGAGACAAAATGTAGGAAAGAGATCAGGAGTCATAGATGCAAGTATCACCACAGAATACAAGGGATAGAAGAGAGAATTTCATGTGCAGAAGATACCACAGAGAAGATTGATACAACTGTCAAAGAAAACACAAAATGCAAAAAGCTCCTAACCCAAAATATCAAGTAAATCTAGGACACAATGGGAAGAGAAAACCTAAAGATAATAGGTATGGATGAGAGTGAAGATCCCCAACATAAAGGGCCAGTAAATATCTTCAACAAAATTATAGAGGAAACCTTCCCTAACGTAGATACCCAGGAACATACAAGAAGCCTACAGAACTCCAAATAGACTAGACCAGAAAAGAAATTCCTCCTATCACATAGTAATCAAAATATCAAATGCACAAAACAAAAAATAGTAAAAGAAGTAAGGGAAATAGGTAAAGTAACATATAAAGGCAGACCTATAAGAATTACACCAGACTTCTCACCAGAGACGATAAAAACCCGAAGATCTTGTACTGACATCATACAGACTCTAAGAGAAAACAAATGCCAGCCCAGACTACTATACCCAGCAAAACTCTCTATCACTATAGATGGAGAAACCAAGATATTCCATGACAAAACAAAATTTACACACCATCTTCCCACAAATCCAGCCCTACAAAGGATCATAGATGAAAAGTCTAACACAAAGAAGGAAACTACACCTAGAAAAAGAAAGAGAGTAATCTTCCAACAAACCCAAAAGAAGATAGCCACACAAACATAATTTCACCTCTTATAACAAAAATAACAGGAAGAAAGAATAACTTTTCCTTAATATCTCCTAATATTAATGAACTAAACTCCCCAGTAAAAAGATATAGACTAACGGACAGGATACATAAATAGGACCCAGAATTTTGCTGCACACAGGAAACAACACCTCAGTGACAAAGACAGACACTACCTTAGAGTAAAAGGCTGGAAAACAATTTTTCAAGAAAAAGGTCCTATGAAACAAGTTGGAGTAGCCATTCTAATATTGAATTAAATTGACTTTCAGCCAAGAGTTATCAGAAAAGATATGGAAAGATACTTCTTACTCGTCAAAGGAAAAGTCTACCAAGATGAACTCTCAATTCTGAACATCTATGCATCAAATGCAAGAGCACCCACTTTCAAAAAAAAAAAAAACCTTACTAAAGCTCAAAGCACACATTGCACCTCACACAGTTATAGTGGGGGATTTCAACACCTCATTCTCAGCAATGGGCAGATCATGGAAACAGAAACTAAATAGAGACACAGTGAAATTAACAGAAGTTATGATCCAAATGGATTTAACATATATCCGTAGAACATTTCATCTTAAAACAAAAGAATATACGTTTTTCTCAGCATCTCCTGGTACCTTCTCCAAAATAGATCATAAAATTGGTCACAAAGCAGGCCTCAACAGATACAAAAATGTTGAAATAACCCCTTGCACCCTATCAGATCACCATGGACTAAAGCTGGTCCTCAATAATAACAAAAACAATGGAAAGCCCACATACACATGGAAACTGAACAACACTCTAGTAATGATGACTTGGTCAAGGAAGAAATAAAAAACAGAAATTAAAGACTTTTTATAACTTAATGAAAATGAAGGCGCGTAATACCAAAACTTATAGGACACAATGAAAGCAGTGCTAATGGGAAAACTCATAGCTCTAAGTGTCTACAAAAAGAAACTGGAGAGAGCAAACACTAGCAACTTGACAGCACTACTGAAAGCTCTAGAAAAAAAAAAAAAAAAAAAAAACAAATAAACCCAAGAGGAGTAGAAGGCAGGAAATTATTATTAATCTCAGGGCTGAAATCAACCAAGTAGAAAAAAAAAAAAGAACTATACAAAAGTATCAACAAAACCAGGAGCTAGTTCTTTGAGAAAATCAACAAGATAGATTAATCCCTAGCCAGACTAACCAGAGGGCACAGAGACAGTATCTAAATTAATTAAATTAGAACTGAAAAGGGAGACATAACAACAGAAACTGAGGAAATTAAAAAAAAAAAACATCAGATCCTACTATGAAAGCCTATATTCAACAAAACTGGAAAAATTGGGTGAATTGGACAATTTTCTAGACAGATACCAGCTACCACACTTAAATCACGAGTAGATAAACCATCTAAAGAGTCCCATAACCCCTAGAGAAATAGCAGCAGTCATTAACAGTCGCTCTACCAAAAAAAAAAAAAAAAAAAAAAAAAAGTTCAGGACCAGATGATTTTAGTGCAGAATTCTATTAGACCTTCAAGAAAGACCTAACACTAGTTCTCTTCAAACTATTCCACAAAATAGAAACAGAAGAAATACTACCCAATTCGTTCTATGAAGCTACAATCATACTCATAACTAAACCTCAAAAAGACCCAACAAAGAAAGAGAACTTCAGACCAATCTCCCTTATGAATATTGATGCAAAAATACTCAATAAAATTCTCACAAACCAAATCCAAGAACACATCAAGACAATCAACAATCATGTTCAAATAGGCTTTATCCCAGGAATGGAGGTATGGTACAATATTTGGAAATCCATCAATGAAATCCACTATATAAAAAAAATTCAAAGAAAAAAACCCACATGATCATCTCAGTAGATTCTGAGATACCAGTTGATAAAATTCAACATCCCTTCATGGTAAAAGTCTTGGAAAGATCAGAAATTCAAGGCCCATACCTAAACATAGTAAAAGTAATATACAGCAAACCAGTAGCCAACATCAAACTAAATGGAGAGAAACTTGAAGGAATCCCCCTAAAATAGGGACTAGGCAAGGCTTCCTACTCTCACCCTACCTATTCAATATAGTACTGGAAGTCCTAGCCAGAGCAATTAGGCAACACAATTAGGTTAAAGGTATACAAATTGGAAAGGAAGAAGTCAAAATCTCACTATTTGCAGATGATATGATAGTATACTTAAGTGAACCCAAAATTTCCACCAGAGAATTCCTAAACCTGCTAAACAACTTTATTAAAGTGGCTGGATATAAAATTAACTCAAGCAACTCAGTAGCCTTCCTCTACTCAAAAGATAAACTGGCTGAGAAAGAAATTATGGAAATGACACCCTTCATAACAGTTACAGATAATATAAAATACCTTGGTGTGAATCTAATCAAGCAAGTGAAAGATCTGTATGACAAGAACTTCAAGTCTCTGAAGAAAGAAATCGAAGAAGATCTCAGAAGATGAAAAGATATCCCATGCTCATTGCCTGGCAGGACAATATAGAAAACATGGCCATCCTTGCTGAAAGCAATCTACAGATGCAATGCAAACCCCATTAAAATCCCAACTCAATTCTTCACAGTGTTAGAAAGAGAAATTCTCAAATTCATTTGGAATAACAACAACAACAACAACAACAACAACAAACCCAGCATAGTGAAAACTATTCTGAACGATAAAAGAACTTCTGGGGGAATCACAGTCCCTGAGCTCAAGCTATACTACAGAGGAATAGTGATAAAAATTGCATGGTATTGGTACAGAGACAGGCATGAAGATCAATGGAATAGAATTGAAGACCCAGAAATGAACCCATACACCTATGGTCACTAGATCTTTGCAAAGGAGCTAAAACTGTACAGTGGAAAAAGGACAGCACTTTCAACAAATGGTGCTGGTTCAACTGGACAACATGTATAAGAATGCAAATTGAACCATTCTTATCTCTTTGGAGGAAGCTCAAGTCCAGCTGGACAAAGGACCTTCACATAAAACCAGATACACTGTAGCTAATAGAAGAGAAGTTGGGGAAGAAGCTCGAGTACTTGAGCAAAGGGGAAAAGTTCCTGAACAGAAAACCAATGGCTTATGCTCTACGATCAAGAACTGACAAATGTGATCTTATAAAATTGCAAAGTTTCTGTAAGCCAAAGGACACTGTCAGTAGGACAAAACAGCAATCAACAGATTGGGATAATATCTTTAGCAATCCCACATCCAATAGAGGGCTAATATCCAATATATATGAAGAACTCAAGAAATTAGACTTCAGACAACCAAATTTTAAAAAGTGGGGTAGAGAGCTAAACAAAGAATTCTCAACTGGGGAAACTTGAATGGCTGAGAAGCACCTAAAGAAATGTTCAGCATCCTTAGTCATCAGAGAAATGGAAATACAAACAACCCTGAGATTCCTCCTGACACTAGTCAGAATGGCTCAGATCAAAACCCCACTATTTTCGGATGATATGAGGAACACTCGTCCATTACTGGTGGGATTACAAGCTGGTACAACCAATCTGGCGGTTTCTGAAAACAGTCTGGCGGTTCTTCAGAAAATTGAACATAGCATTACCTGAGGACCCAGCTATACCACTCCTGGGCATATACCCAGAAGATGCTCCAACATATAACAAGGACATATGCTTAACTATGTTCATAGCAGCCTTATTTATAGTAGCCAGAAGCTGGAACAAACCCAGATGTCTTTCCACAGAGGAATGGATAGTAAATATGATACATTTTCACAATGAATGGCATATTACTCAGCTATTAAAAACAATAAATTCAAAAAATTCTTAGGTAAATTTGTGGAACTAGAAAATATCATCCTGAATGAAGCAACCCAATCACAAAAGAACACAAATGGTATGCACTCACTGATAACTTGATATTAACCCAGAAGCTTGCAATACCCAATATGTAACTCACAGACCACATGAAGCTCCTGAAAAAGGAAGACCAAGTGTGCATGTTTTGGCCCTTCTTAGAAGAAGTAACAAAATACTCAAGGGAGCAAATAAGGAGACAAAGTGTGGGACAGAATTTGAAGGAGGTGCTGTCCTGATGCTGCTCTACCTGGGTATCCATCCCATGTGCAGCCATCAAAGGCAGACACATATGTGGATGACAGGAAGTGTATCCTGACAGGAGCCTGATATATCTTAGAGGTCTGCCAGAGTCTAATATATTCAGAGGTGGATGCTCACAGCCAACTATTGACCTAATCATGGGATTCCCAAATGGAGGAGTTACAGAGAAGACTGAAGGAACTGAAAGGGTTTGCAGGCCCATGGGGAGAGCAACTATGGGGAGAGCAACCAACTAGAGCTCCCAGGGTCTAAACCACCAGCCTGGGATCACATAGGGAGCAACTCATGGCTCCAGCTGTATTAAGTGGGGGAGGATAGCCTTGTCCGGCATAGGTGGGAGAGGAGATCCTTGGTTCCATGAAGGCTAGACGCTCAGTGTGGGGGAATTCGAGGGTCGTGAGATTGAAGTCAGGGGTTGGTTAGGGGAACATCCTCACAGAAATGGGAGAAGGGGCTAGGATAGGGCGTTCCTGGGTGGGCAAGGAATGGGGTAAGGTGATAATATCTGAAATGTAAATAAAACATCCAATAAAAAAAGTGTATAAAAATTGAAGAATAACGGAAAACCTTCACGGAATGCTATAGTCATTTACACAAGAGGTATCATTGCTGAGTCCAGCATGGCCTTGGATGGGGTGAAGTGACATGGTTTCAGCCTCTGCAACAAGGCTAGATATGTCCTCCCTGTGACCATTAATAACTCCAGGATAATTAGAGACAGCTGTATTCATGGAAGCAAAGGTATAGCTTATGCATCAGGAGAATGGTAAATACTGGGAACTTCAAGACAACAATCAAGGCTCTAGAAAAAAAAATTCTAAAAGCTTGAGTACAAAAATATATAATTTCTCAACCTTGCAGAATATAAAGATGTAATATGATTTGTGAATCCAAAGATTTATGAAATGCTTCATGAATCTAAAAGAACAAAAGCAGCTGCGGAAGGAGTAAAAAGATTTTGGGAGGGATGATTGCAGGAGAACCCACCCAGCTAAGATTTTTGTTTCTGCTTACAATAGCAGACAGATTCCTGAGTTTAAGGCCAGCCTTGGACAGCAGGCATTTATATCTAGGCCCAGGCATATTAGAATGGTAATTTGAGGGTGGGTTCACACCCAGTAATTTCAGGGCGTCTTTCCAACCAGCTAGCTTTTTATCTATACTGTCTCCTAAGAATCGATGATTTGGGGTCATGGATGCTGATTTACAGGATAATCAAAAAGGAATATGGATCAAATGACTGGATTGATGTGCAAAATAAAAGACTGGGCTTAGGATCTGCAAGAGATGAGCTATTCAGAGAAAATTTTAGAATAGCAAGAGAAAACTGATTGGAGAACTGTCATGAGGAGAAACTATATAGAATGCGGTGGTGGCACACGGCTTTAGTCCCAGCACTTGGGAGGCAGAGGCATGTGGATCTCTGAGTTCAAGGCCAGCCTGGTCTACAGAGTGAGTTCCAGGACAGCCAGGGTTACACAGAGAAACCCTGTCTCAAAAAATAAAAACAAACAAACAAAAAAAAATAGAGAGAGAGAGAGCTGTCTGGAGATCTCCAGAAAAAGCAGAACAGAGAAAGAACTGTATGAAAAGCTGTTTCCAGCAGAACATGGGTTGTCAGCTTGGGTCAATGATGTGACTTCCAGTTGTTTGTTTTACCTGCTCCCAAATCTCCTTCTCTTTGAACCCTCTCCAAGTTCAGGCTGATATTTGCCATATTTTCATCTGAATAAGTATATTATTTAAATTCATATATTCAAATTCTAACACTGAGATGTTGGCATTAGAAAGGTTGAGTCCTTATAGAGACTCCAGGAAGAAGCCCAGAGAGACTCTTGATTCCTTTGCCTACTGGATTTCACTGACTTTTATAGGTGAGACAATGGTTGATGATACAGGGGACTAATGATATGGGGAGAATGAATTTTCATCAGGGAGGAACTCCCACAGAGGTTCTCAGATCGTAAGTGATCATCCTGGAATAGATGTACATCAAGCAATGCTACACAGAATATGTAGGTTTTATATCCATCTACACACATGACTGGATACACACACACACACACACAAACACACACACACACACACACAGAGAGAGAGAGAGAGAGAGAGAGAGAGAGAGAGAGTGAGAGAGAGGCAGAGAGAGAGAGACAGAGAGACAGAGAGACAGAGAGACAGAGTGACAGAAAACCTGACAGACAGAAAAACTGACAGACAGAAAAACAGGCAGACATAATGTCAGAGAGAGACAGAAACAAAGACAGAGACAATAAAATTGAAAGAACAGGTCATGAATTTGGAATGACCATGAGGCACAGGATGAACTGAGCACAAAACAGAGGAATCAAATTGCTCTAGATATATGATGAATGTATGAATTTCTCAAAAGTAAAATAAGACATTGTTGAATTGTTAAATTGTTCCCACATAGCCACATGGAAAATACATTTCTTGGACACAGAGTGTTCTTTTCCCCTAAGTATTCATTCCATCTCTCTTTCTGAATGAAACTATGCAAAGTTCTTATGTTTTTAAAACTAATAAGAAGATGATGAAAAGTTGGCAGGGGAATGGAGATATCATATAATATGACAATTTCACTACTACTCAGTGAGAACTTTGCAAGCACTCCATAATAGTTTCATTCTGAACATGGATATTAGTTTGGGTATAAAAATATAACATACATTTACTACAGAAAATCCAAGATCAATAAGAAGCAATTAAATATGGTTAATTCATAGAGGAGAGAATAGCATAGTTATGTCCATTTATCATCATAAATGCTTTCAAAAACAATAAACTTTCTTTTCAGTACATATTTAAATTTTACAATAATATCACAGTATAAAGCAAGTGAAGAATTTGAAGATGATTAAGAATTTTTGTTTTTGTTTTTGTTTTTTTGGTACTTCCATAGAATAGAATATAGGTATCATAGAATTCAAGTATAGAAAAATATTATTTTCCTCAATGCAGTATCTGTCTAGGACCAGTATCAAATAAACTCAAATAACAACATTGATATTAGTAGAATGCATGAGTTCATTATTGTGTAGCAAGATGCCTATTACTTTTGTAAATAATATGTTGATTGTTACTTCTGAGAAAGCAATCAGTTAGATTGAGTTGTGTCTGAATTAGGTTTTCTATTGCTGTGATAAAACAAAGCACATTGGGATGGAACATATTTGTTTGTTTGTGTTTCTATATCATAGTCCATAATTGGATGAAATCAGGGTAAGAATTCAAGCCATAAACTAGGAGTCAGGAACTTAACCATTGGCCATTGATAACTACTGCTTACCAGCTTCTTCATTCCTACGGCTTCCCCAACCTGTTTTCTTACACAATTCAGGACCAGCTTCACAGAGCTAGACATACCCACATTGGCATGGGCTTTCCCATATCAGCCATTATACAAGGAAATGAGTCCCCAAAACTCACCTAGAGGCAGTCTGAAAAGGCAATTTCTCCATGTAAATTCTTCTTCACAGTAACTTCATTTTCTATCAAGCTGGTTATAAATTAGCTAACACAATAATCTAGCTTATATGTGGTCCCCAGGATTCCTGCACTCCTTTTCGGCTTCTTGCTTTAGGAACACGGTTCTTGGATTGTCAATGTGATAAGGATATACATTTAAGAAGCATCATCTAGTTCTACAACTATATCCTTAAAGAAAGTACCATTAAAAGAATTAGAAGAACTTCAAGTTGTTCTCGTATTATTCCCAAGTGCCTACAGGATCAATACTGTGAAAGTTAATCTGACTATTAAGTCATACATTCTCTGGGTTCATGCTTTATGATATGATCACCTGTTACACTTTGCAATTCACATGATGTGGTGTAGCTAGATAGTCTGCATCCATATTTGAGGAAGTATTAGTTCTATGCCTTTGTGTCTACAGAAATGATAGCCCACTAAATTTCTTTGTAAATGAGATCTACACCCCAGATTTTGTCATGTAAATGAAAATAAACTAAACCTCAGAAATCCACTAGTGGCAAGAAAAGCTATAGGTGGAGAGTATAAATCTACTACTATAATTTTATGAAAAATAGAAGGAAGTTTTTTATGTATAGGTGATGAACCTGAAACATCTACTGTAGTTCTATGAAAAATTTAGTGCATCCACTGACACATAAATCCAGAGCCCTCCCATTTGAAAGTTGATATGAAAAGTACACTAGGTCAATTAATACAGTTGTCACAGCTTTACAATGACAGATACAAACTCCACATACCAAATATTAAAAACAAGAAAAATATACACATTTTTCAAGGTGATGAGCATATTACAATAATAAGATATAGGCATAAAATAGTTGTGTAAATATCCATACCCTTTCTGAAATATTAAGTACTTACACTAATGTATACTTTAATATTTTTGAAAGTAATTCTTCATTTTCTCACATTAAATTTGAAATACATTATTAGCTACTTCAAGCTTTTGATTTCTGTTCACTATTCAGTATAAAATTCTATGACATGAATTTCCTACAGAATCTAATCATCTATTGGCATAATCTTAAGTAAACAATTTTACCATGTTGGCCAAATTTTATCTAGAATCCTACCCAGCTATTATGCATCTCAACTACATCATTAATCAGCATTATAGGTCACCTTAATGTTGCATTATTAGCACACATACTTTGGTGCCAAACAATAGTGCTCAAATTGGACTGAAATCCTGTTCGATGAGTGAAAACCCATTCCTGGTACTAGAAACCTAGCTAAAAACTGTTAATGAAGTCATAATTATTGGAGAAGGGACCTACAATTAGAAATTCAGCAACAGCATAACATCTAACTATACTTTATGAACATTAGCCCTCATACAGAGAGATAAATGTAGTCTCCATCACTCAAGGTAACTTCTCTTTGTAACAGACTAAGACAACTGCAGAAAACCACAACTAATCCAAATGCAGAGTTCTAGACTCCAGTCCTAATAGATACATTCACAAAATACTCCCACACCTAAGGATCAGGAATCTTTGAGAAAGAGGAGTCAGAAAGATATTAAGAGACAAATGATCTGGGAATTTTCTATGAGACCATGTCTCATAGTAATGTCAGAAGCAAAACCAAAGGTCTTATCAACATGACTTCCCAAACATGAGCTGAACAAGGAAAACACTAATGGACACGACAAAATTGACAGATAAAAGTCCATAAGGCTTCAGCACTACTAAATAATCTATAGGCAACTGAAGAGAGATGGGAGAAAGAAAGGTGATTATATCCTGGAATAAGCACACCAATTTGACCAGTCTTGTTATTGTAAGTAGATTATATATAACCAAATAATCCACTTTATATTAGGATTAGTCTTAAGTAGAAAGTATGTGATTATTAGGAAAGGACATTTAGGTCTAAATTTAAATTCAAGTCTAATCTCTTCATTCCAGTGCTTAATTAAATTAATCACTGATGATTCTGAAATTGCTTAAGGTTTTCAATTGCAGAAGGTAAATGTTAGGAACTACAGTAGATCCAAATAAACTTATTCAATGTTAATCATATATATTTTTAAAATAACTCAGTCCCTCAGTGTGAGTCAGCCAGAATTTTGTCTTACTTCTATCCAATTAAACCTACAGATATGTTTGAATTTCCATAAGAGTACTGTTTCATCCTTCTATGGTAAAGAGATGTGAAGTAGCATTAGTCCTTTACTCAGAATTCAGAATTACTAATAGTGCTCCTTCCTTATATTTTTGGTTGCAAGCCTAGCCTTTAAGGCTGAGTCATCTCTCTAGACCAAGGAGCTGAAGGCGTTTGCAACACCAAAGGAAGTCCAACAATATCAACCAACTGGACCCCTCAAAGCTCCTAGAGACTAAACCACCACCAACAGAGTACACATGGGGAGACCCATGGCTCTAACTGGATATATTGCAGAGGATGGCCTTATCTGGCATCAATGGAATAGGAATCCCTTGGTCCTGTGGAGGCTCCATGACCCAATGTAGAGGAATGCTAGGTCGCTGAGACTAAAGTAGCTGGGCAGGTGGGGGAGCACCATCAAAGAGGTAGGGAGTTTGCTGAGGGGAAACTGGAAAGGAGGATTACATTTGAAGTGTAAATAAATAAAATAACCAATAAAAATATGGAAAATAGTGCTCTTTCCATTCTTTCTTTCCATTTCTTTCTTCCACATTCACTTCCTCTCTGCTTTGGTTGGGAATAAGTATCTGCCATCTCTGTGTGGTTTAGGGATTGTAGTTTTAGACACTTGCTTTTGTGAAGCTGCATCAGCTCAGCTAAGATTAACACTTTTGCAGCCACTGGTCTATATTTGTGCTTCCATATTGTGAGACAGGCATGATATTAATTGTGTCTTTTGAGTGTTACTATGCTATCTGTGATTAAGGAGATCTGCTTAACTTTGTTTAAAATGTATGTTTGGCCGAATTATTTGAGTTTGATAATATAATTCTTAAATTTGAAATTATATTTATATTTTATAAAAGTAATAGAATCTTTTGGTGTGACTGAAAACCATGCAAGTTTTGTAGGGATTTTTTTTTTCTTTTAATACTCTATTAAACTGGAGAATCTTTCAGTTGGCAACAATCGAATGTAGAGTTACGAAACTATCAATAAGTATTTTAAAAGTTGAGATAACAATGGAGTATACAGCATCTTCAATATGGTTAGCATGTTCATGATCTGTAAAATCTAATTTAGAAATGGAAAAAAGCAAAGAATACTGCGTGTTCCATTAGGGAGGGTGGAATGTCAATGAGCTTAAAGTTTCTAAGAGAGCTAAGAGGATTTCTCATATTAAATTTGGTAAAAGGCACAGAGATGTGGCTTGTAGACAAATTCCCAAGGGTCTTAACACAGCTAGTAATCTGTAAGGAATTTATTTATGTGAGGAATAAATATTGCTCATACTAGTTTTTATATAATTTTAAGGAACCAAATTTTAACCAAATATTATTATGCTGTGTTTTCTGGGATGACTGATACAGCTTATGTTGGCACTGTGAAATAGCAGAGCTCAAAGGGAAAGGTCAGGCTTTTGTTCTTGTGACTGGGTTTTGTTTCTTGTTAGAGGCTTGGCTATTGGCAGTTGCTACATGCTACATAAGAGAAGTATTTATTAAAAAATGTGTGGACACTGTGTGGGGGGTGAGGGTCTCAAGAGTCAATGGATTGTCCCATATTCGTACATGCATGGCAGCACTAACTGAACTTAATAAATTCTTTAGAAAAAATAACCAAAATTTTTGAAGAAGTTATACTTGCATTAGAAAGAGAAAATTTGGGGTGTTCATTGAATACACATATGAAATTCTTCAAAATAAAGACATAATAATATTAAAAATTATACAATGTTCTGTTACAGTAATTGAAGCTTAATACTTTTTACAGTTAAAACAAACAAAAATTAAGAAGGGCAGTTAAGACCAGGATCAATAATTTTAATCTAATGAGCACCTTATTAATGATCTATTTTTAATATATGACTTGATAGTAACTTACATGATGATCTTTACAAAGTCACAAACAACAGACATACTAATGAGTGTGAGAAAGCCTCAAAAGTCTCGTCTCTACACTAGAATCACTGGAAAATTAACCCATGACAATAATAGGAGAAATAGTCTTAAACAGAGAAGAGTACGCCAATTGGTCACCATAAACCAAGCAGCCTGTAACATTATTTAGACTGAAGAGATTGTTCATATATATTTGGGATAATTTCTGGGATATGTTTGTATGCATACATTCACATAGAAGTATCTACCAATTATTAAGGAAAAAGAGTGTCTATGAATTTTAAAGAGAGTGAGGAGTTAGAAAGGTGAAAGGGAAAAATGATGTAATTAAACTTAATCTCAAAAATTAAAAAAAATAGTTAAAACATTAAATAAAGTAGACATTTCATGCTTTTATTCTTATTTCTGCACATTAGTATTTAAAGGATCTGATGGATTTTATTATTGTTTTGTTTATGCAATTTTCAGTTTTGTAACAAAAATAATTTCAGGAAAGAAGGGGGCATGTCATTTGAATAAAGGTGTAACAGGTGCTGTAAACATTTTAAATGATTAAAGATGGTGAATTACAGTTCAAAAAATAATTGTGGGTGATGTGTTGAAGACAAGTATTTGTATGTGAAGTAGAAAATCTGTACTGAAGTAATCCAACCCTTTTGTTCAATTTGTTCCACCATTCCTGGCTGTGTGCAAATCCCTTTGGAATGCAAAAAGCCCTAATGAAGGCTATGATTAACTAGTTACATTTTCATAACTGAGGTCTAATTATAAGTTTAGACATTCCCTGCCTCACAAAGAAAGAGTCATTGCTGTTGACAGCTGCATAGGCTATAAAAGCTGGGAAATGACTAAGGAAGAGAATTTGAAACAGCTGTGACATTGTCAGGGTAAAACCCTGCCGTTTCTCTTATGTGAGGTGAGAGAAGATGTATCATTAAGCACACAACAAAACACATCCTTATGTGAGCATTCACCAGCCCTCATAGGTTGTAAAACTGTAACTGCCAATTTTTTTTAAACAAAGCCTACAAACTTCTGGAATTTTAAGTAGAAAGAAAAATATAGCAATGACAAAACTTTCTTTTTTTAAAGTACACCTTTACATATCTTCATTTGCTTACAGAATTTGACGAGACTCTTCAAGTACAGATGCTAAAGAGTAGAATTGAGGATTACATTTTATAAGGTCAGTAAGGTAGAACTGTACTATAAGATACTATAGATTACCTATACTATGAGAATTTCTGTTTTGTATTAGTTTTAGACATTCAGAGATGGTTTTAACATATTTCCCTTCCCTCATTCAACTCTTTCCTAAGCCATGTCCCATTCTTACTCACCCATTTGAATCGATATATATATATTCAGTTAGGTGCTGTACAAATAAATATTCCTGAATGTGTGGTCATTAACTGGAAAGTAGTCAGCTTCCAAGTACTATTGCTACACATTTATAGAAAATGGTCTACCTTCCTGGTAGCTAACAATTGTCAATAGATCAGCATTTGGATTGGGACTGTGCACCCAGACCCTCTCTTCTTGATTATACTTGCTCTGGCTTGGGCTTACATTGGATTTATACATGCTATTAAGATGGTTGTGGGTTCCTGCATATGGCTTCTCTGATGTGTACAGAAAATATTTTCCCTCCAAGTCCGCTCTACATTTTTACCTTTCCCTCTTCTAAATTTATTCTTGAGCCTTGGGTGCTTTGTGTAGTGTATATGTTCAGTTTAGGGCTAAGTGTTCCTTGGTCTCTTAATCTCTGCACCTTGGCCATTTGTGGGTCACTATTTTAATCATGATCTACAGCATCAGTAATTTCTCAGGTGAGAGATACGTTGACCTGTAAACAAAATGATGTTATTATGAGTGTGTTTATAGTATTTACATTTAGAAGCATAATACTAGTAGCTGCTCCTCTAGGGCCTCAAACTTGTCTAGCCACAGGTTATTATCCAGATATTGGTGCTAGGTATATGTCTCATTCTGTAGAATGGGTTTTAGGACCAGTCAGAAAGGAGTTGATCACTCCCCTATTTCAAGAGTCTGCAAAATGGCTCAGAGGATAGAGACCCTTGGTGCTAAGCCTAACATCTTGAGTTTGGTAGCTGGATTCCACACAGTAAAATGAGAAAACCCATCCTCCAAGTAATACTCTGACTTCTACTCACAAATATGCTCTCTCTCTCTCTCTCTCTCTCTCTCTCTCTCTCTCTCTCTCTCTCCCTCTTTCTCTCTCTCTTTCTTTCTCATTCATGTGTATATGTACATGCTCACACACACACAAGAAGAGAGAAATATAATATATATTATTTTAATTGTGTTTCAGATATTTCTTGGATGGTTGCAATGAAATGAATATGTCACCCTCTTTTAAAAATGCATGTATTGAAACTTTATACTCAAAGTGATATAACCTTTGATAATGACCAGGGATTACTGTATTCATAGAAGACTAGATGAGTTTGCAGTCCTCTTTCCTATATGTGGCTGTACATAAGAAGTAAGCTTGATTATGGGGGTGGGATGAAGAAATGGATCCACAATTATCAGCACTGACTGACTTTCCAAAGCATGAAGGTTTACTTCTCTGTACCCACGTGGCAGCTTACCATACTCCATTTCCAGGCACCCATTTCTTCAATTTCGCACAAATTCACGGATCAGAATTTAACCCACAGAACCCATAAGTAAAGATAGGAGAAACCCAACTCAATAAATATTTTCTCTGAATTCTACACACACTCTGAATTCTACATACATCTGCACATGATTTATATGCATGCATATACAATAATAAATTTTAATTTAAAAAGATGTAACTAAAGCAAAATATCTTTTAAAACACCCATCTGTTATTATAAAATTGAGAACATATTATAGGATGAGATCATTGTGTACGTGTGTCCAATAGACCAAATAAATTCAATCGTTAACATAGAGTTAAATGGAAAACCCATGACAGCAATTGTCCCCCAATAGCAATTAAAGGATAAGAAGTGAAGAAAGCTTCTCAGAATTCTTATATTTGAAGGACTGTCTCTTGAAACTGTTCTGTCTCAAACAAGAAAAACACAAATGTAAAGCAAGGGAGATAACCGTGAGGGGCCAACCACTGAACTTTGTATAGCCTGGATAACATTGGCATGAGTCTCTGGGTGACAGGGTTATCCAAAGATACAATGTTTAATCCCTGCCTAGCAGAACTCTTCAGGGAGGAACCCCCCTCATGAGAGCTTCAGGACATGGCTGCTTCATAGGCAGGACTGGAAAGCTGTACACTAGAAACCTTGAAAAACAAACCACGGAATAACAGACCATTGTCTTCAATATTAAAAGTCTCAGAGACATTGCTGAGTCTGGAGACCTCAACTTTCTTTCTTCTAAGCTTATCTGTTTTCAGAATGGACCATATCCTATTGCTGCCTCATCAACTATTTTAGAAGCAATGTTGATGTTATAGCTTTATATTTAGGACAGACATTTGCTATAGGAATAATTGTACCACAAAACTTACATGTATCTGATGTAGATTAGTTGTAGATGAGGCTTATGTCTTTTGTGGGTAGAGAATCTGGGACTGTTTTTACTATTATTATTATTATTACTTTTTCTCTCATACAATTTATGCCATTCACAGCCTTCCTTGTTTAAACTCCTCCCTATCTCCCCACCTCCCCTCACTAACCATTTCCAGATTATTAGCACAAACTTCTATTGTCATACACCAGGTTTTAGCTTTCTTGTTGTTGTAGAAATAATTATCATTGTCTGCCTTCATACATATGGTTGAGGCTGTTTACTGGCTATCAGAGCAGTTGAATTATTCATTTCCTTAGATAATACATATTGGTCCTTTGAGAAAAAATTCATAGTCACGTCACATCTACTGATGTAAATAAAATACACATAGTAAAGGAAAAGTTATTCTACTTCAACATACATACAAGAAGAGATATCTAGAGGAGCTGAAGGTTTTTTTTTTTTAAAAGGTGAAATAGTTCAGTCTTACAAGTTGCAAAAGTGAGGATGTAGCACTACCTGGCACACAATAATGTGTGAATAATTAAAGAGCATGCCCAAATGGTACTCTAACTGTTCTTCCTAGGTTTCGACCTAGAAAGCACCACACATTGGTGTTTCAGGATAAAGTGCATTTGGCAGTGATTGAAGAAAGAAGTCTCAAATCTTTTGATATTAGAGAAGTGATAATAGTAACAGTTGCAAAATATGTGCCAAATGCTTGCTTCAGTGTGTGGGAAAGAGTTTCAGAGCAGTCTTTCTCTGTATTTAAGAATTTCCTTAAAAGCGTGCAGGACAAATTATGTAGGGATGATGACTAGCAATATCATAACAAAGCATTAAAAACTGGGTCTCTGGATGCAAAAAATTCAAGGTAGTCAATTCATTGTGAAAAATCTATAGCTATTTGTAGGTTTCCTACATAAATAATAGAGAAAGAATAGATGATCAGTGAGCAGGAAAAATATACATATACATGTAGGTAGATGATAGAGGAAAGAAAGAGATTTAAAGTATTTTTTATCAAAAATAAAAATCATGATTGGTAACAAAAAGAAGGTTTTATCATTGTTTAAAATAGTTTCTTTCTTAGAACTATGTAAAAGAAATCCTGGCCATCATGCTAGATTTAGGCTTCATGAAGTTTAAAAGAGAGTGTAAATATTTGTGGAAGGAAACTGTGTAAGGAATTAAATTATAAGACAGAGAAACCTTTTTAAAAGAAACTAGTTTGTAAGAGACTTGATGACTTTGCAACTCTTTTGATTGCTAGAGAATGGAATACTTTGATTTGAAGTGATTGACTAGTAGTTATCCAATCTCATTTATTTCAAGGGAGAGGGAGAGGTAGAGGTAAAGGGAGAGGTAGAGGTAGAGGTAGAGGTAGAGGTAGAGGTAGAGGGAGAGGGAGAGGGAGAGGGAGAGGGAGAGG
>NW_021604622.1:17460916-17520447 GCF_004785775.1 Grammomys surdaster
GGGAGAGGGAGAGGGAGAGGGAGAGGGAGAGGGAGAGGGAGAGGGAGAGGGAGAGAAATCCCAAAGGTTAGATTAAATTTAGAAAGTCATCATGAACAATATATTTGGAAAGACTATGAAAAAGAGCAAGGATATTCATGAAATAATGTGAAGATATTTAACATTCAAGTGTGACTGAGAAGTCTTAGTAGTAGCAGAGTTTTGAAGAATTCTAAGGAGTAAAAAATCTAAGACAGGCCAGAAAACTTAATAGCCTAAGGAATAAAGCTCATATTTTATTCTGCGTACTATAGAAATCTTAAAATAAAAATGACATTATCAGTATTATATTTTGTATATATCATTGTCATGAATACTTTATGACAAATGCATTGAAATTTGCAAGAGAATTCAAAGAGGAGAAATTAAGATATTACTTCTCATATGACATAACAATCAGCATGGTGATTATGGAAAGCAGACGAAAGAGGTATTTGTGGAAGAAATAATAAAATATAAGTAAGGAGAAAATCAAGAATATGTCAGAGGTTTTATATGTAGAATGAAAAATGACTCCAAGTCTTCTTGATTCAAAAATTAATGAAATATTACATTTTTTTCTCCCTGATACACAGTAAGAAAGGAACAGATTTGGGGAGAAATAAATATGTTGGTCTAGTACATCTTACAACATGTGAGAAACATATGCATATGGTAATCAAAGAGGAATTGAGCTAAATGGAATTGGAACTCAGAAGATAATTAAAGAAACAAAAGAGAAGAGGATGGGAGGCACAGAGGGAGAGGGAATGGAGAGGGAGGGAGAGAGAAAGAGGGAGAGGAGAGGGGGAAGGAGGAAAGAAAGGGAAAAACAGAGGGACAGGGAGAGAGAAAGAGGGAGAGGAGAGGGGGAAGGGGGAAAGAAAGGGAGAAACAGAGTGACAGGGAGAGAGAGGGGGAGAGAGAGGGGGAGAGAGGTGGTGAGAGAAAGAAGAGGAGCAATGTACATTATTAATGCACAAAGCAAGAATGCTTGAATATATCGATTGCTGTTTAGTTTTTAACAAAATGAAGTTAGAGGAATTGGTAATTGATCCTTCAATGACACATTCAGTGAAGACATACACGACAGGAAATGAATTATTGCAGAGATCTACAGAAAGATCAATGGCACATTCACAAGTAAAATGGTGTGTGGGTGGTAACTTTCTTGAGAAATATATAAATAATGAAAGCAAAGAAAAAAGGCATGTGATTTAAATCAGTGTCAATAGTGATTGGCTTTTCATCATCATCAGAATTATATTTTAATTGATTTTTAGATGGCTCTTTGGTGATATTGTATAAGTGAAAAGAATAAAGAGAAGAAGAGGGCCACTTTTGATGAATTATAGCAAGAAGCAAAACTACTGAAGGAAAGAAAACTTAGTGTAAAAACAGAGGCTGCATTTGATTTGTGGTGAATCGGTCTCCAAATACAAAATAAACAACAACAAAGGTCAGTTAGCTGAGCAAGTGCATGGTTGCTGAGCTCAGATCCCGTCCTGTATTCCCTAAATGTCACTTGTGTTCTCTGAGTTCTTTCACAGATGACAACTGAGACAGGAGAAATGCCAACCCAGTCCCCTTTCTATTAGTCAAGAAAGTCTTTATTTGCCTTAGAGATTACACAAAACTTTTCTTTCCTTTACTCACATTGAGTTAGAGTTTCCTAGTATCTCAACATCCTCTCTTCATTTCTCTTTCATAAAGAAATTGAAATAAAATTTAATAAGTATTCTTTATGCCTCTGGGATGTTGTGGAATGACTTGTATAGAATGTAGTGTAGTCTGGTATAATGAGCAGAAATGAGATTTCAAGCGTGTTTCCTAGATATGGACCCTGTTTTAACAAGGTCCAAAGCTCTCTAATTAAAGAATGTTTCAGGTCTAAAGGATGGCATCTCCCTTTGTAAAATTCTTCTTTTCTACTTTTGAGGCTATTATTGTACGAATTCCTGTATGTTGTATGCAAACATCGTTTCACCTTGGACACTTTCCAAAACAGAAACCAAAATAACGATACCATCCAGATACATCTTGGCAAACTGATGATATTACTGGGATAAGGTTTAGTATCATAACACCAAAAGTAGCCTCATGATAATGTGTCACTTCAGTATTGATGAGAATTCCATTAAACATCTAAGTTAGCACCTCTCAAATCCAGGATACTCTATGGATCTTAGTCATAATTATATAGGTCTGGAGGGAGGGGTAGGGGGAGTGTGTAGAAGTCAGGTAATGGTCTAATTATGCTTTTCATACTTTTAGATAGGGCTGAGAGCAACTTTCACGTTATTGTAATTACTCTGATGATGACAAATATGGCTATTGTTCTCAGGTAGCAGTATTCAACAATAGGAGTGTTGCAGCTTTGCCTTTTGAAGACTAGTCAAGTACTCTATGATAACATTTGTTCCAGCAAGGTAATTCTAGAATCTTTTTTCCAAGGGCAAAAGTTACTAAGGAGAAGTTTTTAAACTTTCATATAACATGTTTCAACTTTTATCAATGTTACACAGCTTAGCAATTTGAGGTGGTAAAGAATTTAGTATGTAAATAGATTTAAGCTTTATAAAAGTGATTTTGAAAACTAGCAGTACAAATAAAATCTAGAAGATCCAAGATATTCTCAAACATTGAGCGCAATTATCAAAAGATGTGTACATGACACATGCTGATGGTGATGACGGTATTCATAGTGATGTGGGCAATAATAGTGGTATGAGGACTGTTGGTAAGCCAGTCATGGTCATGACTGCAGTAATTTGAGTTCACCTATATATGTGTTAAAAGTTTCACATTTATTGCAGTTTTCCTGACTACCGTCACTTTGTTCGAAGAGGTATAGTAATTACCTACACATCATAACTTGAAAATGAACAAAGGCCTCCCCTTAAACTCCCAGATGACTTAAAGTAACTAAGCTGAAATTGGAATGTATATATAAAACAAGTATTGAAAACAATTACTGTTCAAGGCAATAATACAAATAATATATGTTGAAGTCTGTTCCCCTAGCATAAGTTCCATGTCCACCAACAATTTCCCATTGTTGTTGTAATTTTCCTAACATCTATTGGCACAGAAAAATTACTTGACTCAGAGCAAGGTCATGCTGATCACATATCCCATTATATTTTGTATGTTCTGAGGTTTGTTAAATTATGAAATTCCACAAAGCCTTTTGTAGGACCCATTAAATTAAAGGTCAATATGAACTCTTATGTCTCAAATCACAGAGATGAGCACCAAGCAACCCTTCCTGCACCTGTGTGTGTGTATGAACTCGCTGTGATTCATGATTCTTGTGTGTGTGTTTGTGTGTGTGTGTGTGTGTGTGTGTGTGTGTGTTTTCCTTTGTAAGCTGACAGAGAAAAATGTTAAATGCCACAACTCAACCTATGGCCCTTATTGATTAGTATTAGGGTGTGCATTCAACAGACCATCACTGTCTGAGATCGGCTTTTATGTGGTTTGTGGGGTGACTCATGGACCCGATGATATGTACCCAAATATGTAGTAAAGAATGGGGCTAAGATTAAGCTTTCAGGCAATGCTAATGTTCCTTCATTTTCATGCCTGGAGAACTTGGTGTATTTGAGCAGATTGCCTCACAAAAACACACAATGCTTGCATTAAAAGTGTGCTTATTCTTAACATCAACATGATTTATATTCAAATGTAATTGGATCAGGAAACAATATGTGTCACCCATTTGTGTCTCTTATTTTTCACTTCAAGAGGAGATCATTATGATTTCACTTCCTCTCTCTAATACATAAACAAATATAGCCACATGTAGCTTAATGAATGAGGCACCATAAGATGTGCATTAGGCATTTTTGTCATTGTCTTAACATCATAGAATAAATTTACAAAAACACAACATAGCCCAATACAGTCCTGATCCAGGAAGACTACACTGTCCACGGTCAACTGAAATATCATTGTGGGTTGGCGGTACTTGACATTATACTAATCTGGAACTGCATTGTTAAAGCTATTTTTAGAACATTAAAAGCACTCTTTCCTTAATAGACTCCGAATTGTTCCTTTAGCTATAGTAATAGCTACTTGTCAGAAATTGAATGAGGCAATATAGATCGGTTTTGAGTCAGTGGTTAAGAAGGATATAACCAGAAAATTACAAAGTCAATTCAATTAATTTAGCAATTCTAATGACAAAATCTGGCTTCATTAGCTGGTGTAGGTTTGGCCTGATCTGCTTTGAAGCAGGCACTAGTGTTTTTGTTTAGAGATAGTAATTTGTGAGCCTCTTCATAAGAATATCTCTAATTTACCAGTTCGCATTCATCCTAGCACCAAAAACATAAAAATTAAAAATTAAAACAAAACAAAAGCTAACAGTTAATTTGAAAACTGAGTTGGTTGTGAAAAGGTACAGGATTTTAGAAATTTTATGCTAAATTGTTTATAGGTTACAAGAGAATGTTTAGAGAATTGGTAATGAAGAATGGTTCTCAGAAAAACGTGTCCTCTACAAATGACAACAATGTGGGAACTTTGCCTGTTGTGTTCAATCAACTGTGCTCTCAATTCTAAAGAAATCAATCAGTAATGATTCTTTGTATACAAATAAAATTCCTAGGATTAGTTTTGTAACAATAAATAGCACTTTGTCAAACTGCAACCATGCTACTGTATGACAGTGAGAGATTCTGAGAAGAGGAGAAAACTATTTAACTATAAATATTTGCAGGGTTTATTATATTTTATAGGATCAAAACCAATAATAATGAAGCCTTTTGACATAGCTGAATTTCTATTGCCACAGCTGTGATGTTGCAATCCCAACTCGTGTTAAAGGATCTGGTCACCTAGAACAGCTGGTCTATTATAAAGGAAGGATAATTGCAGTAATCTCCATGACATTGGAGTGGAAGTTCCAGGCTACAATAGAAATGAGGAAAGAAAAGACAAGCTGAACAAGCTTAGTGTCCAATAAAGTAAATTCTCTATTATTTTTTTAAAATCCATATTTATATGAACTATTTATAAACATAATATTTAAACATATTCAGGTATTACTGAAATCCTGCAATAAGACATTAAAATCCTTTAGGCCATATTGAAGCAAAATCTACCCGGGGGTGGGGGTGGGAGTTCACCTCTGAAGAGTAGGAGTAAAAGCAACGGATTTCTAAATGTGGGACTGGGAAGATGGCAGGGAGAGGGACTGTGATTTGGATGGAAAGTGAGCAAAAAAAGATAAAGAAAGAAGAGAGAAAAGAAAATTTCTTATAGGTATGCTCTGTGTGGTTTCATTAGTTGATTTCATATCAATTTAAGTCAATAGCAAACATTAACCACTAAAACTTGTATAGAATAAAAAGACAATTTTTATATTTAAAAATGTTTATGGAATTTGTCACCTAAATACTTAGACATGCAACTGAGCGGATGAGTAAATGTTCCTAAACAGCTTTAAGAATTGTTTAAAATCAACTCAGAGACTGTATCACAAGCTCTCTTACAATTTTTAAGCATCATTTCCTGAGGAAATGCTGCCTATATGGAGAAAGTTGATAGAAGTCATTAATCCATCTTGATCTCTTCTCGTTTATGTACATTTTTGTATTTATTATAGTGTTCATAAATTTTGAAGATCTTTTTTATTTAATTTTATTACCATATAGTATAAGAAAAAAATAATTTCTATGAATAGTATATCCTATGAATATGCTTAGTCCTGTGGAAGCCAGAAAAATAGCAAAACAATTAACAGACACCTTTAGAACTGAACCCTTCTTATTAACTTATTTATTTGAAACATTTCAAGTAGATAACTATGGATATGAATTTATAAAACATTGCTGTTTACTAAAGTACAAGAAAAATTGGGTTAAGCTGGGCAATAATATCTCAGAATAAAATAATTAATTATAGCCTGCTTTAAAAAGAAAGCCAAAGTAAATCAATGGTTTGCCATTAAAGTGCATTTTCACTTAGTCTTGCTATTGACATCAAATCTAAAGATGATGCTTATGAAATAGTTAGCCTACGTGGGACTCCATATATCCTCACTTCATAATAACTCAAGGGTGGACTTGTTTTCTTCCATTAATCTCATTAACAAGGCTGGGTGAACTTAGTCTAGATCATTGAAATTTTACTGATTGATTTTGTAGATTGATCTATGCTTTTAAAAACCTACCAGGAATCGTATTTTTGATTTGGATATCTAAATGCACGGCCAGAATATTTTGAACTAATTCCTTTTTTATTGGATATTTTCTTTATTTACATTTAAAATGTTATACCTTTTTTGGGTTCCCCCCACCCCCTTGAAACCCTCTATCCCATTCCCCCTCCACCTGCTTCTATGAAAGTGCTCACCCACCCACACACCTACCTATTTTGTCTCCTGCCCTCAAATTCCCCTACACTGGGGCATCAAGCCTTCATAGGACTAAGAGTCTTTCCTCCCACTGATGCCCAACAAGGCCATCCTCTGCTACATGTGCAGCTGGAGCCATGGGTCTCTCCATGTATACTCCTTGGTTGGTCGTTTAGTCCCTAAGAGCCCTGGGGGCTCTGGTTGGTTGATTTATTATTCTTCCTATAGTGTTGCAAACCCCTTCAGCTCCTTCAGTCCTTTCTCCAACTCCTCCATTGGGGACCCCTTGCTGTGTGCATCTGCCTCTGTAGTTGTCAGGCTCTGGCAGAGCCTCTCAGGAGACAGATATATCAGGCTCCTGTCAGCAAGCACTTCTTGGCATCCTTAATAGTGTCTCGGTTTGGTGACTGTATATGAGATGGATCCCCAAGTGAGGCAGTCTTTGGATGGCCTTTCCTTCAGTCTCTGTTCCACTCTCTGTCTCTGTATTTGTTCCCGTGAGTATTTTGTTCTCATTTCTAAGAAGGAGTGAAGCACCCACACTTTGGTCTTCCTTCTTCTTGAGCTTCATGTGGTCTGTGAGTTGAATCTTGGTTATTCTGAGCATTTGGGCTAATAACCACTTACCAGTGAGTGCATATCATGTGTGTTCTTTTGTGATTGTGTTACCTCACTCAGGATGATATTTTCCAGTTCCATTCATTTGCCTAACAATTCATCTATTTTAATGTTTATGTTGATGCATGCATATGTATTATGGCATGGTGTGCACATGTGTGCACAAATATGTGTAGTCTAGACCTATGTTATTCATTACTAGAATGGTTGATGTCAAATCCCTTGAAATAAACTCTTAGACTTGCAGCTCTTCAGTTCAGTTAGGCTAGCTTCCCTGGGAGCCACAGGGAGGATCCTGCCCCTCTCTGCCTCCAAACTGCAGGTTTGCACCAGCAACTTTGCACTTCTCAACTGTACAGTTGGTACCTTCCAACCTGGCATTTTGGCATAACCTTGGGAGGTCAAGCTTGCGTGGCAAGCACTTTATCAAGTAATCTATCTTTTGGGGCCAAGGTCTTATATAGTGCAACAGCATTAATTCATATTAATATTTATTTTGTTGAAATTACCTAATTATAAAAATTTGAGCTAATAAATAGCTTTGAGACAGATAGGAAAATGTTATTTTTCAGCTCACAGAGAAAGCAAAATTCTATACATAGTCAAATCTATGGCATATGTTATATGACTTGTGATTCATGATTACTTCTAATAATACCTCATCAAATGAATGCCACTGAAAGTTTGATACTTGATATAAATAAAATTCTACAAGGAAAGAGATTCAACTGTGTCTACAACACAATGTAAGTAATTCATATGTCAGAGGGAAGGAAAGCATATACTTAAGATGAAGTTTTTTAGGCTCACTGCATATTGCTTTTGACAGAACACCTAAGACTGTTTTATTGATGAATGTAAAAGAGCAGACCTTCTAGTGATATCAACTGAGCATTGGCATAATCACATATAATAAGACTAGACATAAACCCTGATATCAGACTGGAAAAGGCAATCCAATAGGAGAAAGAAGGCTCAGAACCAGCAAAGAGTCAGGGACATACCTCTCATTGTTACAACAAAATCCCCAAGCTAAACAATTACAGTATGTACGCAGAGGGCCAGAGGGAATAGTACAGACCCATGCAACCTCTGTGGTTGCTGCTTCAGTCTCTGTGCACCCCTATGAGCCCAGATTAGTTGATTCTGTGAGTCTTATTCTTCTAGTGTCCTGAAAGACCCCCAACTCCTACAATTCTCCCTCCCTCTCTTCCACAGGATTCCCTCGATAGCTGTGGGTCTCTCTATCTGCTCTCATTGAAAGTAGTCTCTCTAATGATAATTAGGCTAGGTACTGGCATATGTCTAGTCTAACTTGCATCCCATACCATGAGAGACAGCCCATGCCTGGCAATGACAAGATGGCCGAGATCTGGGTGCTGGATAGCTCAGAACCTTAATGTAGATCCAATTACTACTAACAAAAAAAGTCAGTGAACTGATTCTTAATGATATTAGGCCATACACATAGAATTATCCATCTCATTTTATTATACATTTGTTTATTTTTCAGTGTATGGGTATTTACTCTGTGTGTGTGTGTGTGTGTGTGTGTGATATGACATATCAATATATGTCACCTTGATGCATGTTTGAGTCATCTTTAGGAAATGATCTCAATTGATAAAATGCCTCCATAAAATCAAATTCTAGGATACTTTTTTAACTAGTGACTGATAGTGGAGAGTCCAGCTCATGGTTGAAGCCATCTACGGTCTGATGGTCCTGGGTTCTATAAGAAAGCAGGATGAGCAAGTCATAGGAACCAAGCTAGTAAATAGTAACCCTTGCAGCCAATACTTCCCATAGCCTCTGCATCAGCTCCAGTCTCCAGGCACATGCCCTATTTGGGTTCTTGTCCTGACTGCCTTCAATCATGAACTACAATGTGGAAGTATAAACCAAATAAACCCTTCCTCTCGAACTTGCTTTTGGGTCGTGTTGTTTCATTGCAGCTTTAGAAACACAAACAAAGACACAAATGGCCCTACCTGTACATAATCAAATGTTTAACTGATGACTCACTTTGATATTCAAGCTCATCTTTATCTACAATTATTTGGGCCATGTTGTTTCATCACTGTGATAATAACTCAAACTAGGACAGTATGTTGTTATTGTTAATATTTAAAATGGGGGCACCCAATCTGGCTTGCTGTTATGGTGCCGCCATGTTCCTGACTAGGCAAGACCTGATGCCATGAGCAGTGGCATGTTCTCACTGCTGCCGTGCCTCAGGCCAGCCAGAAGCACTGGCCCTGGTACCCACAAGAGACACCATTGTGGGAGATGTCTCTGCCAATCTAACATACTGTCTCCATAATGCTTGGCTGAGCCAAGACCATCCCTCCATCCACATGGTACCTGGTAAAATGAGATTCTAAACCTTAATTATTATCCAAAGGCTTTATATAATTGGTAATGCCCAATTAACAAGATGCCCACATAGTTAGAAGTGTTTCCCAATATCTAACCTTAAGATATAAATTGTTACCCAGGACCATCCTAGACCTGTGGTTCTCCATGGCTCCTCCATCGCTCCTCCTTCCTAGCTCCTCTTCTTCTCCTCTTCCTGTCCTCCTGACTCCTCACTCCACCTACTTCTCATACAACCCAATTGCCAAGCTTTATACAAATGTAGTGGGAAGATATCTCACTTCAGTATGTGTAAGTACTTACCTTACTACTTTCCTTATCATTAAAGAAGTAAGTGTCTCCACCTCTCCAATTGTCTACAATCTCTTCACAGAAGATATGCTAGGGTACTCTATTTTGTAAACTTCTACTGTAGTCTTGGTAACTCCAAACATTTACCACATAAATGTGTTGGAAGGAGAAGAATTCCTTTGTGAGAAGAGAAGGAGTGCTCTTTGAGTTGGCAAATTCTTGGGCTCAAGTTTCAACTCATCATGGAGCAGGCCTGTGGCATTATGAAGAGAGAACATCTTTTCAAGAACTGAAAAATAAAAAATTAGCTAACTTTAAATACAATTGCATGGAATTACTACTGCTAATCAGGATAACACATTTTAGTCTATCAATAATATCCAAATTGTAGTGTGCTTCTAATAATGGTGCCTTGACCATTTACAAAATCTGTTTTGCAAATACTAGTTCCAGAGAATGAATATGAATCTTGTGCAAGTGAGGCCAGCCAGCATTTGATCACTGAACCCCAGCAGTTACTGGAACTTTAAAAAAAAAAACCTATATTGAAGATTGTTTATGACCCTTCTAATATTAATATAAATTAAATAACGTAATAATTAATTTAACAATCTACACTAAATAAGGTAGTCAGAATCAGTCTCTCATGTTTTAGATTATTGACACTGGAAATAGAGCTGCTATAATCCATTAGAAACTAGAATAACATATTTATATATAATTTAAATTTCTAACAATTTTTTTTCTTTAAATTTATAAACTTTTCGTAGACAGTTTGGACTTCTTAAGAAATGGACATCTTAAGAAATGAAAGGCAGAGTATATGAAAAAATTAACATAATTAAGTGCTGATTTTCATAAAAAATGTCATTGGAAATTGAATTTGATAAGAGTCAATCAAATATGTAAAATCTCTGCTGCGATAACTTTTGCAGTACTTCTAAAGTCTGAGAGCTTGGGAGCTTCAGAACATCAGATGATGTGGCTGTTTAGAAATCATTTTCCTCACTGTTGGGTGCCAATAGACTCTGGGCCACTCAGCCAAAAAATTACAAAATTACTACCTACGTGATCATTTTTGTCATTGAGGTTTTCAGAGAACCTGCAGTAAGTACAAATCCTATTTTGTCAAAAAATATGAGCTTGGCAGAAACTACCATCTAAAATTTGAATTACAGAGCCTCTAAGTTCATTTCTTTTGTATTTTAGTCTTTGAATTTCAAAAGTAGCTCCTAGTAGCTAGACAAAGTTAAAAATTTTACATTATAGAGTGTGTGTTCATCTGCAAAATGTAATGAGTGTAGCTTTACTTTTCTGTTATTTTGATAGAAAATAAATTCTCAAATAAAATAGATGCTAAATACTTCTCTCTGTATGTCTAAAATAAACAAAGCAAATATTTAGTTAAATTTTTCATAAATGTTTATAACAGTATTCTCAATTTTCAATAAGTGACAATAATTTTAATGTTTCAGCCATAAAAATAAACATTATATATTAGCATATTATTTTAAAATAAAAATAATTAAAACATGAACATTCTCCAACTATAATATTTTATATATAAAAAAGGCATAAACACCAAAACCCTGTACCCTACTTGATTTTAGTTAATCAAAATTTCAAAAGTGAAAATTTATATACCTTGAATTTAAATTCATAGCTGTGAAGAGTTCAGTTTAGGTTGAGAAAGGAGTGGCTATTAATAGATATGAGGCTATTTTTGCCTTAAAGGAAATTAGATTATGTCAATGATTGTAGAACAATGTAAATAATTTTAACACATTGAATTATATACTTCTAGGAGAGTGTTATGTAAATTATATTTTAATAAAGCCAGTTAAAATATATTTCAACTGCTCCTGTACATATTACAAAGATAAAAGCTGCTTAATAGTTCTACTGGATAGCAAAATATTTTAACAAAAAAATGTTAAAAATAAATATTAACTTCTTATTCATATTTTCATGGTACAACCTATATTAAAATGCACCCATAATATATAAAAACTAGTGGCTAGTTTGAACATAGCGATGTTTCAATATAATAAATATTTTCAAAATCTTCTGATAGCATAGAATTTGTAAAATTTCTTTTGACAGATAAAACTCCTATAATGTGCTTTTGCTTCATCATATAATTTATTGATATTAGCTAGTAAAAAGCAGATGTGTATAATTGACTAGGAAAGGTATTTTTACTTGTACATACCAAGTAGGCACCCTACCATTCACAAACTTTTAAAGAAATGTATGTACTATGACTTCTCATTTTGTTTTATTCCGTGGCCAACTAGCTCATTTCAATTGCAACACTTAAGTCCACATCAGGCATACATGACTTGTTTGTACCATTCTATTCAGCTTCAGGTTAAGACATCAGAATTATTTCTGTCATTTCTAACTGTAATATCCTGTTATTTCCCATGAGTGTAATGCTTTTGGATATGCAGATTTCTACATGCTAACAAACCAAAAGATGCTGAATTACAATGTCATTGCCTCATCAACTATAATCAGTCTGTAATCCCACATAGACATCTCTCCAAACCACCCTTAGTAGCAGGCAGTCAACCCCATGTCTTCCATTAACCCCACACTCCTCTATTCTCTCCTTTTATCTCAACCATGTTGCTTTGACCATTCTTGTAACACATATCTCAAACCCATATCCCCTAACAGAGCTTTTTAATCATCACCAACGTTTACTTATTGAGTTAAAAATACATTATATAAGTGTTCCTACCCTAAAATTTCACAAGGTTGGCTTATCTTTAGGTATGCTATCTATAGCACAACTCTTCCAAGTTTTTACAACCAAAACATTTCATAAGAAACTTTATGTCTAATTGTCTTTGTACAAATTCAAACAAAAGTGATTTCCCTGGGATTTCTAAACAAGTAGTGGAAGCTGATTTATGATTACCTTTTGGCAAAACTTCCTTACAGATTTTCACACCGCATGGCTGATATATAACACCAAACCCATACACTGTTGCAGATGCCAAGAAGTGCTTGCTGACAGGAGCCTGATATAGCTGTCTCCTGAGAGACTCTGCCAGAGCCTGACCAATACAGATGTGGATGCTCACAGCCAAATGTCTGAACACAGAAACCCCAGTGGAAGAGTTAGGGAAATGACTGAAGGAGCTGAAGGAGTTTGCAACCTCATAGGAAGAACAACAATATCAATTAACCATAACCCCCAGAGTTCTCAGGGACTAAACCCCCAAGATCTATATGGAGGGACATGTGGCTCCAGCTGCATATGTAGCAAAGGATTGCCTTATCTGGCATCAATGGAAGGAGAGGCCCTCGGTCCTGTGAAGCTCAATGCTTCAGTGTAGATGAATGCCAGGGTAGTAAGGTGGAATTGAGTGGGTGGGTGGAAGAGCACCCTCATAAAAGCAGGGAGAGGGGATGGCACAGGGATTTGCAGAGGGTAAACTGGGAAAGGGGATAACATTTGAAACGTAAATAAATAAAATATCTATTAAAAATGTGAAAGAATATGCAATGCAGTTGGAGCAGATTTTCAACAATTTTTATAAAACTGGCACATAAATGTCTGAGAATGGCAGATCATCATGGAAAAGGAAATGTTTATCCCTTTCTTTTTAGTGGAAGAAGCTACATAAATGCAACAATTATGATATATCACCTAGAAATTAAGGGCTGGAGGCTTTAGTGGTGGTAAAAAATTATATATATATATATATGATCAAGAATAAGAATATCAATATCAGGAGATCGTGTGTTTGAGGGAAGAAAATATTTCCACATCATAAAACAGCACACACCTTTAAAGAAAACACTTCAACACATATCAGAATTAGAGTTAGAAGCATGATTTATGAAACATACTCATTGTTCTGTGTTAAAACACTCTGCCTTCCGGAGACTCATATAGAAGGAATAGGATGTTCTTCCTATTATTTCCAGCAAAACCTTAAGTACATTGTCTCCTGGACATGGGAACTGTCCATCCCCTAAGCCTGAAAATACAAAACAAACGAAAAACCCCACAACTTGGTTATTTAATAAATTTATTGATTTATTTAAATGTAATTAACTTTACACACACACAACAGACAAATACACACACACATAAACACAAACTCCCACTTTAAAATCTTTCCATTGTGAGATATGAAAATTTTTTGCTCTTTCCCGGTCATTTCTTTACACCCGGAAACTGACTCGAGTTTTTAAAATGGAAGTAAGAGCAGGATCACAAATTTTTTGCGAATCTTTGGTTTGATCAATTATATGTTTTAATCATTCCTTTAGAAAAGTATCCAATAGCTTTGAATTTTGAGCCACATACATTGCTTACTCTTCACTTTGTTGGTGAGTTTCAGCTTGTCTGAACTTTGTGCATTTCTAGTGAGTTTTGGTCGTGGACCCAGGTGTCACATTCTCCCCAGGTTTTCATGGTTGATTACAGGAACAAAATGAGGGATAGCCAATGAATTAATTCCTTAAGAAATGTGGAGGGCAGTATGTCCATTAACATTATATCACCTAGACAAAAGTATGGTTAAGCTTAATCTCAAGAAAGTAAAATCCACATATGCATGACCATGTTGAGAAGATCACGAAAACTTGGAAATATGCCATATTAGACCACGTATGCCACACCATTATTGATGTAAAGAACAGCAAAACACAGAAAATAAACTCCCATGCTCTTATCTCTAAAACCATTGCTTATACTCTCTGAGATACTATGAAAGCTTCATCCAATTTGTCACACACACAAACACACACACACACACACACACACACACACCATACTGAGATGCTGAGATATAGCTGAAATATATGGAAGACATACGATACTTATGAATAGCTGTTTCCTGTCCTCAGAGGGATACAGGGAGGTAAAGAGCAAGCCTTAGCAGAATAGTGGGACAACACGACCACTGAAACAATCTCAGAAAGTCTCCCATCATAAAAAGAAAGAAGACTGAATGAACTCAGGCTGCTAGCTAACTGCAGCTTCAAAACCCATGCCCGAGCTGTCAACTCCTACTAACAAATGCTCATTGAACTTGTTTTAACTAGGAGGTCCATGTCCTATTGCCCTTTTGGCTTTTGCCTATATCTTATGGAAGTTCACCTCTTCTGATCATCACTTTTGCTCCAACTAAAGAAAAAAGGAAGAAAGTTCATGTGCTGCATTTTGTAGTGCCTGCTGTTTGAAATCTCAAGAATGATATGTTATTCTTGTCTTGACACTTGAGATGGGTCTGCCTTTAGATAATAAAACTCAGCTTGAAGAGAAATGTTTTCTGGATGATTACTACCAGTTTAATTGCGACAGCCACATCTCACTCTGTGCTGACGGCTGCATAGAATTTCTCAGACTTTCAAGGAATAATATCCTTGCTCTTCCATCCTGTGGGGTTTAATTGAGTACCATTACAATCACATATTTCAACAGGGTTATGGGAATTATATCAATGAATTTTTCCACACGTCCTGTTTTCACAATTGAGAAGATGGTCATTAAAATGTACATATTCCTGAAAATTTTTGAACGTTTTTGAGATTACGTAGCTACATGATCAGTAACTTATGAAACATCATGTATTTATAGTTTTTATAAAACATAATGAAATAACATTTTAACCTCTAATTTGAGATACCTGACATTCAAAATCCAAGATGTTTACCTTAGCTCTTTTCTGAGTGTATTCTCCATTATTTATACAAAGGTGGATTTTAAAAGTACTTGCTCTGGAAATGACTCCTATTAACATCAAGACTTAGGGAGACAGGTAAGTTACTAATAGTCTCATTAAGTGATGGCAACAAATTAGGTTTTACTTTGTTGTTCTGTTGTTACTAATCAGCTTCTTACATCACTTCTTGCTGCAATGCCTGTAGTACAGCCCATGATGTAGAACACACCAATAATAATCTATGGCAAATTTCAAAACTCAGGCACCTTTCTCAGTAGCACCAAAAGTCTATGATTTAGTATGCAGCATTTTACATTTCCATAGGAATCAGCATGATATGGAATGGGAGAAAAATTGGTAATTCCTAATATAATATTGCTATATGTTATGAGTTGAGTTATTTACTCTCATAAAATATTCATATATTGGATTGACAGTGAATTTACAGTGAATAATATATGAATATTTTATGACAATACTCTCTGTGAGGCAAGCCTAGGAAATTGCAATCAAGAGCCTTCACAAGTGGACTGGCCATATCCACTAGCAATGCAAATATTTTATTTGTATCTTATCTGATATGTAGGCATTTGTTGTTGTTCTTTGGTTTTGTTCTTTGTGCTGTCTTGCTCAACCTTTGTGAACAATAAGGCTCTTACCAAGCTCAATGCTGCTGTCATACCTTTGAGACAGAAATAAGTTCTCAACTACAGTGTAAGATGGTCATTTGAACCTTCTCTGCGTATTGAACCTTCTCTTTAGCTGCCGATGGTTACAGCAGTGTTCACCATGGATTTTGATTTCGCTGCCTCTACTTTATCTGAACAAGTTTTATTTGTTCACTACATCCACAAATCTTGAGAAATGTTGAAAACATTTCCATTTTGTTTTTGTTTTTGTTTTTTTGGTTTTTGCTTTTTTTTTTTTTTTTTTTTTTTTTGCTTGGGATGAAAGACACTGCCATGATATTTTCATGTTCTCCTCATGGTGAAAGATCTTTCACAGACATAGCCACAGCTGTAGCTTGATATCAAAGCCCTAGGATGTGACTGTATTTGGATATCACATCATTACAGGAACAATTAAAATTAAAATGAGGTCATAATATAATACATAATACAATATTATTGATGTTTTTACAGCAAGAGTTATATTAGCCAAAGACACACAGAGACACAGAGAAAAGATCACACAAAGATAAAGGGAAAAGACAGCCATCTACAAACCAGAAACATAACACAGAATAAAGCTTTGCTGTCCGTTTGATCTCAAACTTCTAGCCTCCAGGAATGATAGAAATATTTATACAGTGTATGCCACTCAGTGTCATTACCTTTGCACCAAAACTTTAATTTAAAAATATATACTTTTGGGGGCATTCCTCACTCGTAGTCATGACTCCTGGGTGATCATTGCTCCATGCAAAAATTAAATACCATTATGAAACAATTTAAAAACCAAGTACAATATGTCAATATTAAACCTCTAACAAATAGCACTTTTTCTTTTTTACTATAGTCCTTTCCTGTTAGGTTTCCCTTATAAAACCTGCTTTCAAATTCTTTGGAAGTAGCTTTAGACTAACACTTTCTGCTTTTTGAAAACTCCCATGAAGACATATTTTCATCAGATGATGGCATTAAAGGGTAGAACATTTTGAGAGATGACTAGGTCTTCATAACAGAGCCCTGAATACAGCTGCTTAGAAGATTTGTAACCTTTCCTTGTCCCTTTGGATATATGAGCATCTGAACATAATGACCAACTATGTGCATATCAGCAGTCTTAACAGATCCCATCCAGTGAGTGACTTTAGCTTGGGTATCCCAAACAAGAAACTCCTAAAAGTACATCCTTTGGTTAGTCTTCATGATGTCTATGGTACCTTGTTGTAGAAACATAAAGAGATGAATAAAGAGACCATTAAGATTTGGTTCTGTTTTACAGGATATTAAGGAGTCGCAGAATATTATGAAATTTCATAATTAAGTGAATTACTTTAGTTTGGTTCCTAAACTAAATGTGTATATACAGTCTTTATCTTTTGCCCTTCTTTTGCAATTATTATATAGTCATTGTGATTAGTTATATCTTAGTGATTGCATATTTATATGACTAGAATTCTTCTGAAATTGAATAGTATAAAGAGACACATACTGTGCTACAAGGATGGGTCTATTAGTAACCTGATGCTCTTGCAAGCATGATGTCCTGAGTTCAGATTCCCTAGACATGTGTAAAATCTGGGTGGAGTGTCACATGCTTGTAAGCTCCAGGGCTGAGAGAAAGAGAGAAAAGAGGATTCCTGAAGAATCCTGACGAGGCAATGTCCTGTCAAAACAACAGCAGGTTTAAAGAGGAAATTTATCTGGAAAATGATATGAAAAGAGATAGAGAAGGACAGCTGATTTTAAATTCTGATCATTTCATGATTATACATAAGAGTGTACACATAATATACACCGTCCCACTCACACAGAGTGAAAAAGTGAGAAAGAAAGAGAGAGGACCTCAGGGACCTTGGAGAAGGATTGGAAGGAATATCTCACTCAGAATAAATGTGCTATCAGACCTTTTATCAGAATTGTCATATATTTACCAATAGCACATGGTTCCTCATCTGATTAGTTTGGTTATTAGTTTATACTAACCTTTAATTTTGTTTCCCTTGTGCTTAGAACATAGCTCAGCATACACTCAATGTAAATCTTAATACAGTGACTAGAACTAGTGATCTACTGCATTATTGTTTTTAATTGTTTTAGTTATGCATATGTGCATGTTGTTGAGTGTGGGCTTATACATTGGCACAAAAAAATCACTTAAGTCATGAAGAGGTTATCAGATCCTCCTGGACTAGAAGATATATTTATGAGCCACTGGATACAGTTCCAGAAAGCAAAATACACTCCTCCATGGAGAGCTAAAAAATAAATCTTAAAGTTTCTCAATATACTAATAGCTATGAAAAGACATTCTTCAATACTCTAAATGTATTCACACCACAATATTCATATATGTAAAAGGATAATGTCACTTTTATGTATCAATTAAAAATTAATTCTAATCCTTATTGACTATAGCACACATACATGTGCTCATGAGCACATGTACATGCATGGGTACTCCTATGTACACATGTGAGTACATATATGAATATATATGTGTGTGTGCATACACATAATATTTTAGAATATATTCTGTTAATTTGAAAAATCTTGTAATATAATAGGAAGTAATAATGTCTATACATCTTTTTTGATGATCACTTTAGTTAATGAAGGTGTCATTTTTCATTTTTTTGTGTATAAACATGCAGTAAATATACAGAAGTATGCAGCCAATAAAGGAAGATATCTTTGTGTTAATATCAACAGTCCATGTGTTGACTATTTAGCCCCAGTTTTGTAGAAAGAAGACTGCTTCTTTGTGCTTGTCCCAGTTTGTTCTTGCTTTACCAACGTGTATATTTAAAATATCAAAATAGCAGTATGTGTGTCAAATGCTCTCCTTGTGTTTATACACATAATGATATGCATATGAATTTTATATCATATTTCTCCATAGTCACAGAAGGTGAATACATATGCAGATTTTTGCTGTGCTATGCAGATTTTTCAAGGTTTGAGCAGTAGGTATTAAAGTATAATTTAAATAAGATCCAAACTTTCAGTGAATAATAATTGTTAAAATACTACAAATTTAAGAAATAGACTAGCAGACTGTTCCAACGGATGTGAGTAAACTTTGTAAGCCAGGGGTTGAAACTAGTAGCTGGTTGGATACCAGATGAACTCATAATTTTTTTATGGCCAAAGACATGGGGGTGGAAAATGAGCTCAACTAAGGAAGAAAGCAAATGAGAACATGGTCTCGATCCCTGGGAAGTTTTCAAAATTTTTCTTTCCCTCTGGGTTTTAGGCTTAGAAGGGAGCTTCACACTCTAGAGAAATGTGACACTTTTGACAAGTTTGTCACAGCACGGCTCTCATATTCGGTCTCAAAAGCGTTATTCCCATCTTGTATCTCTACTTGGGATTTCCTGATTACAACGGTCCTTACATTTGTATCTGGGGAACACTCCAAGCACATCTATCGTGCTGACAGTTATAAACTAAACAGGTGTGTTGAGAAGAGTAGCATTCTTTTGAACAATGTCTAATTTCTAAGTTATCATAGCTTCTCTCAAAGATAATTTTATTTGTATGATTGTGTCATAGAATTGGAAAGATAACAGCAATCACCCAGTTTCAGACTCCTTCCCTAGGCAATGCTTCTTTATTTTTGGCTATCTCGAGCGTAAGAACAATAACAAAGCTCCTGGGCCCTTTCACTAAGAGATTGTTTTAGTTTCCAAATTATAGCTGATTTATTTTGAGACAATTTCTATTTCATCTAAGCTAATCTAATAGCCCTTCAACAGTGTTACCTGATTTATTCTTTGAGGATAAATCTTCTTTATAATTCCTTTTCACCTCTTGCATCTGCTAAATTAAGTTCAGATTCTATAGACAAGGACATTTGTAGTTCCTGTTCCCTCTGGTAATGAGTGCTGGTACAGTGTCTCTTGAATCATGCATGAGTAAAATAATGCCTTGGCTTCATGGGTGAATAAGCCGGGAAAATTGATAGTGTCAATTCTAAAACATTCCGGAAAAGAACATAAAGGTCCCAGAAGTGTATTTCATTCTAAATTCTGCACCAAGAACAGTATCTTTATGTACTCAGTATGACACATTATGTCATTAGAAGTTTCACCTTCAAAATTGATGTTCAAGATATGAGAGTTGAGGATGAGATCTCTTCATAAGAGATAACTGTGTTTGGGGACTGGGACAATGCTTAGTGCTTAAAAGCAGATAACGACATTGCAAAAGACTTGGATTTGGTTTCCAGCATCCATGGGCAGCTCATCACCTTTGGTAACTCCAGTTCCAGGGGATCTCCACCCTATTCCAGCATTCACGGCCACCAGCCATGAACACAATGTATAGACAGGCAAGCAGGCAGATTATCAATACACCATACATATAAAATATGAAACAGTGGCATAGTTGTATACATTTTCCTGGTGACCTCATTTAAAATTTTTCACTTGATAACATTTATTTTATTTTTATTGGTCATTTTATTTATTTACATTTCAAGTCTTATCCCCCTTTCTAGTTTCCCCTCCCCAAACCAGTTTTCCCCCCCCCCCCCCCCCCCCGTTTCTCTGAAGGTGCTCCCAAAACCACCATCCATTACCTCCTCACCACCCTAGAATTTCCCTACACTGGGGTATCTAGCCTTTACTAGACCAAGGACCTCCCCTCCCATTGATGCCAAATAAAGCCATCCTCTGCTACACATGTAGCTGGAGCCATGAGATCCTCCATGTGCACTCTTTCGTTGGTAGTTTAGTCCTTGGGAGGTCTGGGGTGTCTGGTTGGTGGATATTGTTGTTCTTCCTATGATTTTGTAAACCCCTTCAGCTCTTTCAGTCCTTCCTCTAACTCCTCCATTGGGGTCCCTGTGCTGAGTCTGACGGTTGGATGCAAGCATCTACATCTTTATTGGTCAGACTCTGGCAGAGCGGGGATAACATTTATTTTATAAATACTTCTTTACATAAACTCTGTTAATATTGAAGGGTTGTGATAATAATGCATATTATATATAAACCATATCTTAAATTCATCCTAAAAAAAAAACAAAGTATATGCATGTGACCGACTGATTTACTTTTATGAAAATAAACATTGTTTTATCTGTTAATGAAGTATGCCGTCCTATTACAATACAGGTGTTAAAATAATACAATATTGGAATAAATCCACACAACCATCATTTCATGCAATTAACAGGCAGTAGCTATAGTCTTATAATCAACCACACCTTTTGGTATGTGTTAAATGTTTAACACTGGCTGTGAACTTTTTTTACTACCATAAATCAACAAAGGCCAATTTATTTCTGCCTGTACTACCAAAATTTGGTAAAGTCTGGTACCAAAATATGAAGCATCAATGGGAGAATATCCCATTCTCTACTGTTCATTCAACAACATTGTATCTCTTCTGTATCTTTCAGTTTTTGCATCATTAGACAATGTAAAATTCTTCCACTTAATATTATAAATAATATTATGTAATTTTTGTTGATTTTTATCTATGGAACTTCTGGCATATTAAAAGTAATACTCACGTAATTTAAAAATTAAAAAACTATTTTGCATAAAATATTAGTTTTAGATTTTTTTTTACAACAAACTAAAGTCATTTTATTAAACTCTGAGCATTTTGAATTATTTAAAGTCATTCCATCTTTGAACATGAAAACATAATATTTTCTATATTTATTACATATATACATATATATACACATATGTACATATGTATATGTAAAAGAATTTGGTTTGTGACTTTCACATTATTTTGTAAAGAATATTAGAAATTAAAACAACATAAGTTGGTACAGTCTTTTAAGTAAAAACATGAACTCTTTTTAGAATGTTTTTGTTAACAAATACAACAAACATGAAATTATTTTGATATAAATCACATACCTTTAATATTTGAACAGGCTAATGAATATTTAAAATGTGTTAGCAGCTATGTGCATATAAATATTTCTAACTTAATTTGCAAACAATGTAATGAAAAGCATAAAATAAAGGCTAGCAGAAAAATTTCACAGTTGCAGAAATTCAGAATAAATCTTCTCTGAATAACACAGTTTTAGTATTACTTTAAATTTTCAATATGGAGTTTTGTGAAAACAAGATGTTGGAATGATTGAATTATAAACTTCTAAGTACAAAGCAAATTTATTATTAACTAGGAGTATTGCATATACATTGTCAAACTCCAATTTCTTTCCTTTAACCAATAATATCAGAAATATCTTATAACTGATTGAGTCACAGTATAGATAGATTGTTAAAATGACATCATATGGAGTAGAGAATGTAATAATACAATATTAACATTCTCAGATTATGAGTCTATCTAAAAACACCATTGAAGAATGGATTCGTGACCTGCTTCTGGAAGCCAATGATCAAAGACTTAAGCAACAATCATAAGCAATGAGTGGAGGAAATAGCTGAGGCGATTATGTCAGTCTTCCCCATGGGTTTTTTTACTAAACATTCAGAATAGTCACCAATGAAAAGAAAGCAACAATCTTCTTCCCTAAAAGACAGCCACTTAAGTGAAAACATAACATTTATTTTTAACATGGATATTGCTGGCCTTTAGGCTAAGGAGATTGAGTAGTATGGATATCAATTTAAGTGGATGCTTTTCTTGTTTTCTTGTTCATTTGACACTTACTGGTTCAGCAGTCTTTATATTATAGCATCCAGAACAAAGTGGTCCTTGCAAAAATGTCAAGTGGAGCACCATGCTTCAAAAGCTGGAGCATAGAGGAGAAAATTGATAGTAAGACAATTGTGTTTTGCTACAGTCTGTGATGTAACACAGGTGTATGTATTTTTATAGGTTTAGGGAAGCAGGTGTTTTCCTATGTTTACATGTATAGCTGCAAATAGAGCTTTGTTTTCTATACTTCCCTGACTTCCTGGCAGCTTGGGTTTTCCTTGTTAGGGGAGTGCTTCTCTTGCAGCATCTTCATTTTCCTTGCCCCCAAGTGTCTTCCGTTTATCTGGAAAGCCTCAAGGCAAGCCGCCTCCAAATAACATAGTTCCCGACAGTCACCTTCACAATCTGGGAAATAGCACACATTTGATATTTCTCTGTGTAAGGCACGTTTGATTAATTTTATTTTAATGAAGTTTTCAGTAGCTGTTATTTTTATATAGTTTATGTCTTGAACATTAGCATGTTCATTAGATGATGTTGACTTAAACAGTTTTCCATGAGGTAACTTACTATGATTTAAACATATAACGCAGAATGACCTTACACTGAAGCATGGTTGTTAAAAGCAAATGAGGAATAACCATTTATTTCACACTCTTATACATATAGCTGGATACATAATATACTTTTTGTTCATGTACTATTGATTCTATTTCTGTGTATGTTTCATAGTCATTTTCAGAATTAAAATTAAATAAAAATATAAATGGAGTTGTAAAAGTAATAAAAGAGATTAAATAAATGTCTCCAAATTAAATTAGTAATAATGATTTATGAAAAAATAATCTTGTGTATATTGGAATGAAGGAAGTACAAAATCTATATAAACAAGCTATCATCTCGTTAATCACAGTTTTACAGAGTAACAAGATGAGCTACTTGTCTTTCAACATAGACACCACAAGATAAATTAATTTTCACTGCCAATGATATTTGTGGGACTGTGTAAGGGTATCTTTGTTCTTGGCTGGGCATGGGCCTGGAGCTCTGAGACTCCAAGGGAGAAACGGCAGGTGTTCGGCCATGTCCCCAGAACCCAGGGTCCTGACAGGAAGTCTAGTCTCCATAGACCTATGTTCAGTCATGTAGGCCATTACAGCCCCTCCCAAAGGGCACAGGTAGAGGGTGTGACTACAGGCCTCAGGCCCTAGAGATATTTACATACTAATGAAGGCCAGAGGGTAGAGCAAATTAACCATTCTTCCCCAGATTCTCCCCTTTCCTCCCTCCCTATTTAACTCAGGTCTGGTACATCCAGATCTATCTACCATCCACCATGAAAATAAACCCTTTTGGAACCAAGGACTTTCTCATGTCATTAGGGTCTGCCATCGTCAAAGCCTCCAGCATCTGGAACCTTAGACTTCTCTTGTTTGTGGAATCCTCCATGTGGAAAGTCGCCAGGACCTCCGCAGTGGCTATTTACCCACAGATATTATTGAAAAAATAAAGAATTTGTTGTTGTTATTTTCGAGTAACTTTTGTTAGTATCACAATGAATTTCTAGTAAATCAACTTGCTACAAAGCTAAACTTTTTTTTTATAAAAATAGTGTTTTGTGGTGTTTGGAATTTACTTTGAAGCAGAGTATCACAGATTTTTAAAAAGCGTGCTACCATTTTGGGTAATATGTGCTGTTTCATAGAGAGATTTATTATATCAATTATACACCTTTGGAAAGAAATATTGTAAAAAAAAAACAACTGAAATGGCTAAATGTGGTTCTTTCACTTACTCTGGAGACTCATAAGGATCCTTGACCTCTTGAGGTCAACACCACCATGAACAGCAACAAGATTCTTCTTTCACTCCTCCAACAAGAAGTAAAATATACTTCAAAGGTTTATCAATTGTTTATAACAAGGAAATTAATGCCATATATAGAAATATTAAAGCTACTGCTTTCTTGGTAATCTATACTTTCTACATAAAAGAAAATACATCAATGTTCTGTATATTTTGCATTCTCTTTTCCTTACAATTGTTTACACACCTTGGCCCTAAGCAAGCATGCAGAACTAGCTTAGAGGGTAAGAATATTCTTGGGAGCTTTCTTTTTGAGAAATATTTTTTTCTGTTGCTGTTAAATCGGGATATTTTTGTGGCAGGAAAGAATCATGGGAAGGGTTATTTTGTGATATGAGGAGAACTAATGGGATGATTTGAACAAGCCATCAGGGACTCTTTCTGTGGTCAATTGCCATTACCCCACAGGACATCTTCAATTACAGACAGACACACTTAAAGCCCCAGGAATAAATAGAAATATATGATGGGGCACGAGTAGGAATCTTTTCCTGTTTGGAAAGCCTTTCTGAATGATTCATAAAACTTGGTGATCCTCGATAAGACTTCAAGTCTAACAAAGTGATCATGGGGCTGGTGGACCCTCTAGCTGACTTCTCAGTAAAATAGGAATGAAAGATAGCATCCATCAATGGCTATATTAACAAAGAGTCATGGGAGGTAGAGGTGGTATGCCAGGAGGAGGGAAAATTGCTCACCCATTCAAACAAAATGCAATTACAAAAAACTATGAGGAAAGCTTGTGAGAATCTTATGGGAAATACTTTCTCAGTGGAATCTCGGCCCATATAAAAAGCTCATAATTATTCTGTGTATGTGTTCCTATATAGGTATTACAGATTCCTATTGTGGTTTTCACTCAGTCTGATTTGGATTCAATATTAAAATCCTTCCTTTTGCAGAACTAAACCCTCACACAGGTGGGGGTGAAAAGCATTCCTTTTAGGATTTTGAACTCAGCTTGAAAATAGTTTTCATTCTTGGTATATGGATTCGAAGCAGTTTGAACAATGACTTCTAAGAGAGTTTTATAGAATATATTTTTACGTTTTCATAGACAATGGAGATAAAAGCTTCATATTGCATAATTTTCCAATTCCAGTATTTTTAAAACATGCATCCATTGTTGTGGAGTTAAGCTACTTAAGATGGTAAGCCACATTTGAGTTACTTGTATGAGTATAGATTTTGAATTAGTCACAAAACACCTACAGTGAGAATTCAACTCTTTCTATACTCTATAAACACATAGCTGTACATATACGTATGCACATGTACATATCTGTATGTTCCTGACTGGATGCACTGCAATAATCTAACTCCTAGATCTCAAAGTTCTGTTATTACAAACATATCTATCCTCAGAATCTCCATGTAATCCCCAGGGAAATTACTGGTTGCATTTTAATTAGACTAAGATATGGAAGTATATTGGTCCTCTCATTTGGAAGGCATCTTAAATTAATGATAATTTCAAATTTATCAGCATATGTCCACCTATTTTGTAGATCTCCTTCAGCCTGGTAAACTCATGAATTTTAAAGTTTATTTTCTAATTTCACACTAGAATTTTAGACAGAAACAAAAACAAATGATGTCAATTTGGAATTTTGTCCAGACATCCGCAGATTATCGAATTCTATGCTTTCACATTTTTAGGATACTTTGCAACTATGAAAACTGTACATTACTGTCACCAGTGCTAGGTAATTTCTGTCGATGGATATCTAACTTTAAGTTCTGTTTCTTCGAAATCTCTTGATGTTTTCAATAGGCATGGTAGGTCAGTAGACAAAGTTGCCAACCATGAACATTGATAACCTGAGTTTGATTCTTGTGTCCCACATGGTAGAAAGGCCTGATTCTCCTGAGGTGTCCTCTGACTTCCAAGTATATCTTGGCATTTATTTGTTTTCAAACATACATGTAGGCAGTAGGCACACAACTATGAGCAAAATATGTAAATAAATATAAAGTACATATTTTCCATTTATTTACTCTGGTATTTACGATAAATGTTCCTCATATTTTCTCATGTTTTAGTTGTCTTATAATTATCTTACAATGGTTGCCTGTTTTACATGTTTTACATGAGTAAAATGAAATTCTAATGTCTATTTTTTGCCCTGTGGGTAATCTCTTTATTTTCATAAAACCCAAACATTGTGTAATAGTGTTAGTGTTTAAACTAATATTACAATAAGTTATTTCAAAATTGCCAGGTTTAACTCTATTCAGACATGATTTTTGTTATTTTAAAAACTGAAAATATTGCTTTCTGATAAAAATTATTCAACTACTATTGCTGGATATAAAATTTACTTACTATGCTAAAACAGTAAAAAACAAGTTTTATGATTGCAAAAGTCTAGGTAGTCACTCAAAAAACATTCAACAAAAAACAACTGACAAGATAGGTATCTGAGAATCTAAAATCTACATTCCATTATCGCCTAAATGTTTCATTATTATATATATTATGTCAAAAATTGACATATCTAAATTCCAAACCGTTAGATTGTCTTTACTGGAAACATCAGTAAGGACTATACTTTCAAGAAGAACTTGCCTAGTTTGATTAGAGAATTAAATGAAACCTTTTAGTTATAGGAAACTCCCCCAAAAGTATACCTGATGACATCTAGCTTTGAACTGCTAGTGTCCAGTTTCTTAAACTTTTTAGAAAATTCTTTTTCTGTTTACTGGCTCAAATTTTATCAAAATATTGAACAAATACCTAAAACAAGCACAAAAAATATCTAGAAATCTAAAGTGTACAAATACACATTTTCACACCTATTATTTTTATGGTTGATTTTCATAAATCATAAAATCCCTAAAACAGGATTCCATATTAACTTTTCTACATAATATCAATGAATGTGTCATTGATTCATCTTAAGTTGTATCACAATTGTTTGCTAATCTTTGATTTCAGCCACCAATTGGTAAATGTGTTATATGGAAACAACTGTTTACACGAGCACTATTGAGCTAATAGTCCAGTTTTTCAAAAGCCATCTAATGATGTATTGCATTAACAAATGACTTCCAGGATCAAAATCATAAATCCAATTTTGCATGGATGTTAGCTAGAGTGAATTAAACCAAAGCACAGTGGTGATGAGAATAGCTGATTATATCTTTCATTATGTAAACTTTAAACTTTTCAAATTGAAAGAAAAAATAAAGGACAATTATAGCTGATTTTGAGCTAAAAGTTCTTGAAACTGCTCATAATTTAGATGTCCTAAGGTATATGTTGCTTGCATGATATCTTTTTCATTTTTGTAGGTTTGCCAAGGACCTGGAGAGGTGTTCTAAGAGAAGGGATGTATGGACACAGAGAAAACAAAGGACATAAAGTCAAATTGTAGGTCAAAAATAACAGCCCATATTCAGCGCCAGACTGCTTTGCAGCTTCCTTTCTCTGTTCTCCCATTTTAATTGTCAGGTTTGTTTGACACAGGTTCTTTTGAAGTAGCTCTAGCTGACCTGGAATGTTTTATTTAGACCAGATTAGTTGGCTCAAAAATACTGACCAGGAATATGATTGAAAAGTCAACCTCAATCACATTGAATGTAAACTGCATTTTTTCCTGGAATATTTCATGCAGATAAGAACCAAATGTATTGTGATTTCTGCAGAAAAAAAATTTCATTGCTGCTCTATATTTTTCCATTTCTGCTCATTTACATAGATCATTGGCCATACAAAATTTGTCCGTAGAGTTATATTGTCAAAACATAGTGGAACAAGAGGTTAATCCTGGTAAAATTAAATGGTGCGGCAAATAGAGCAGAATACATTGAGATATGAAGAATCAGGATCCAAATAAATATCAATTCAACTTTAGACTTCTTGTTGGAAGAAGAAATGTATGGTCATCTCTGAAAGAGAAACCCAAAGAGGTGGAACAGAAATCTACATAATCATAGACAATAGAGTGAGTTTAAGTGCACACTAGATTAAAGTGTTTGAGTTTAACATCTCATGTGATTAGCACAGAATGACAGGCCTCTGTTTTTGTTCTTTGATTTTTTTTTTGTAATTACATTTGTTCCTTGACAATTTTGTCTGCATATATTATGTATACTGTCTCTGTGCTCTCTGTTACCCTTCTCTGATCTTCCTCTAGTTTCTATCCACTCCTCTCTTTACTAGTAATCTTTTCCCCACATCATAGTTTTTTTTGTTCTGTTTGTATCCCTGTAGGTTTGACCAGTGCTGTCTCTGTGGCTCTGGTGAGCCTATAGTTATCCCCTGGAGCGAGGTACACAACTGAAGACAGAAGCTTCTAATATTCCAGGCTCAGTTGACAGCTTATAGATCTGGAGTTAGGTAAGAGTCCCATGAACTTCTCCATCACTCAAGATTGACTTTTTGTGCAGGAACAGTGCAAATATGGGTTCATTATCCCATTAACTGACACATCTAAAAGATGAAGATTTTTTATCCCTATCTCCCTATTTTATCCTTTATGCTCTTTCCAACCTATCACCTACAATGTTGCCCCAGCACCACAGTAATAGATGTAAATAAATCTTTTTAGGTTGGGTCAGTATTCATTGCTTATTCTTAACATTCTGATCAAAGAGGATCATATCATTCAGAAGCTTTGTTAAAGAATAATATTAATTTTGCCCACCCGACCTATGCCTCCCACAGCACACTGTTTTCCTTCTAGTTTAATTATATTGAACATAGATTTCCTTTCATACAATGTATTCTGATTATTGTTTTCCATCCTCCAAACTATCCTAGATCTTACCCATTCTCTCTGATCTGAATTCACACCTTTTTTTTTCTTTTTTCTTTTTGTCTCTCACTTGAAAACAAACCAGCAATGGAGGAGTGTTCCCCTTGATCCACATCCTCACTAGCATGGATTGCTTTTGATCTTAGCCATTCTGACAGGTGTAAGATGACATTTCAGAGAAGCTTTCATTTGCACTTCCCTAATAGCTAAATATATTGAATATTTCTTTAAGTGAGACTCAGAGGGATGGACTCAGTTCCCTAAGGACAAGGCTACAAAATGTGAGAAGCAAGCAGAGGGGAGTGTCTCCACTGAGGAAGATAGAAGTTTATGGAGACTGTCAGTGGTGCTTTGAATAGGACTCCCACTGTTAAATGGGCCTGAAATGCAACTAGAGAGAGATTAGTATTGTTCATGCCACTATTGTAAATGAGGGAACTTATTGCATGGTATGATGGTGCTATCCTCGGTAGAATACAGTGCAGGACAAATTGTTGTCTTTTGTTTCCTACCAGGATAAACAAAATATTCTTTGAAAACTCACCAGTAGGGAAAGTTCCAGCTTGATTTCCGATTGATTTTTCTGTATCTTGAAACCATGGTGTGTGTGTGATTCACAGCAGTTAAATCTTACTGTTTTCTTCCAATGGACATCCAAGGAGAAAAGCTTTTGACAGTCCTCCTGAACAACAGCTCCCATGGGAGTATCCCACATCAGGCACTGGAATTTTGGGTAGTTCCTTGATGAATCTAGGAAGAATTGTATGTAGTCATAGATGCTATCCCCTTTAGAACTCTTAATATATTGGAAGATAGTAGGTTTCTATAAGGCTATTTCATACTACATTGGATTTCTTGTGTCTTCTTAAATTGACAAAGAGAAAAAGGATTTAAAAATGTAAAGGAACATGCAAGTGTTTTACTCTCTCAAAGATGGAATGAACTACAATTAAAAATCTGCTAATACAGCTTGTTCTTTCCCATGAATATTTCTAGAATGAGTTCTAGGAGCAATTTCTGAACTACGTTTGACATTTTGTTACCAGAATTGAAAACTTGAGAAGGCATGAAGAATTCTCAGCTTTCCAACTTACCTTTGAAAGAGTTAATGTTTCCAAACACTCATTAGATTTCTAAACAGGGTTCCTTTGTCATCTAGTGCTTTTCATGTGCTGTTGACCAAATCTTAACTTAGAAAATCTACATAATTTTTAAAGACAAGAACTGAGTTTTCCCCTCTATGAATTATTTGAGCACAAAAGGACTCTGTTAAACATTCTGAAAGGGATTTATTTTTACCTCTATAATTTGTTATATGAATTAGAAGTAGATTACTGCTTTTCAATATGGTGTTGACATCAATTAAGAGGAGATATTTATTTTGTCTTATTGATAAATAGCTACATGGCTATTAAAAATGAAGGAACAGACTGGAGTGCTCTTCATACAACTTGAACACTGGTTTGAGCATTTAAGGAGAATTTTTATCGTAGTTCTTTTACTTTCAAGATCATTTATCTTCATCCTTATCCATGTAAATTATGTACCAAGGTGATTACAGGTACTAAGGGCAATTACATGTGTCTAACCTATTAAGAGCTCTTTAAATTCCACATAAATTAAGCTTATTTCCAAATGTTAATTAACTAAATGTATGAAAACTTGATTTTAATTTGGCCTCTGACATTTGAAAAAAATATAATCCCCTTAAATTATCTCCCTTCATTCCTTCTCTTTTACTTAAACTGGCTAAATTCAGTAAAATTATAAATCAAAATACTATAGAGATAGAATTTGACCTTCTTGGTTCTGGAAAATGAATGGTTTTCCTCATGTAACTGCTTTTTCTTTGAAGCTACCAGTGAAAAGGCAAATACGGTGAATAAGTTAAAAGGAGAACCACAGATAAATAAGAAATTTTGATGAAATTTAAGGTCCTGTGGGTACCTAATGTGATTACTAGCCAGTGAGTGCCACAGATTGCCAGAAATTACGAGAAAGAACAACAGTAATAAAGGAGAGGTTTTATTTTTGACTCATGAGACTATGACTTTGCCAACATTGATATCCAATATTTAACCTTGTGAAAGTTCCCTTGTCAGATTGTCTTTGATAAAGTTACAGTAGGAAGATAGTAAATGATGTATGCTTTTATCTCTACTTACTAAAAGTTGCATATTAAATTATATATGGAATTTTATAATCTTTTGAATTTGTCCTTTTATAGATACAGTTTAATACTATTTGAAGCCATTACCTATTCATTGTTGAAATAATTTATATTCTTTATTACAAGCTAAAAAGGTCATTTTTATGTCCATTATGATTTATAACCATTTTATATGTCCATTATAAGTCCATTACTAATCATGATATTTAATTTTACATGTAAATTTGACTCAGCCAAATGTAGCTTTAACATTTTTTTCTGTTAGGGCATTTCCAAGTGGTGTCATAACTTTAATCACTGAATTCTGGAGAGTTGACTTTACTCACCAGGGAACATTAGCATGACCAAAGAATAGATAGCTGGGCAAAAATTGAGCAAAAGCCAGTAGACAAAGGAACTGACCAATTAGCTTTCTGGTTTGCAAACTAGAAAACCAATCTTTTATTCCTTTGCTTACATTTGGAGAAGTGGCTCATTTTTATTCTCTAGAGTAAACTATAACTAGATGGTACTGCTTGCTTGAGCCTAGAGATTGCAAAAGGAAGACTCTGGTATTGTGATCCTCTACAGTCATGCAAACAAAGTCCTCATAAAAGTAGTTTTCAGATGTAAAGATCTTGTACCAATAGATGCAGTTTTGTGCACAACTGGAATGTTAGCAGTTGAGAACCTGAGATCATGAATATGGCTAGCCTGGGGTACTTAACAGGATTAAAAGTCCACAGAGCAACTCAAAAATAAAAATGAAAGATATATAATTTACACGTATATGTTGAATTCACTAACATTTGATTTACAGGTGCTCAAATGTTATTTATTTAGGAAAGTTGATTAATGCACACCCACTCATTAAGTTAGAAAGTTTCTTCTGTACATTTTATTATTCAGTAGTTGTTTTACAGTTAATAATGAAATTTAACAGTTAGCAATTGTTTATGAATTATTGAATTAATTTCATTAATTAATCACTGAATTCATTTGATGATATTGATAATTTGATCAGCAAAATACATATCACCATGAATTTATTAATAAGTTCATGTTTACTTTCATTATATCAGATTAATTATGTCAATTTTTGAAATAGTTACTTATGTTGTTTCTTGCATAATTTGCACAATTCTTAAGAAGTATATTAAAATATCTACTTTGGTTACTATTAACATCTTGGATCTTGAGTATATTTGTGCATTTCATTTACACAGTCCTTTTGTGACTTGTTATATTATAATGACATTAAGTCTAATTTTATAGCTATGCAATTCTTTAATTTACTCCTTATGCACTTCATTTTATTAAACTTTTCATTAAAATCCATAAATACTATAAATTTAAAACAGTTAATGTCATCTAATTTTTATATTTTGGGGCCATGTGGGTGTTTTGGGTGAACATATTTTGGGTAGATATTTGCTCAGGACATTCTTACTACTTTTCCTTTGGGTTTTAATATAAAATTGGACCATAAATCCCAAGTATCATTATCAGAATTCCCTAAGAATAACATTTGAGTTAAATAGATAGAAAATTATGTGCAAATGACAATCTGCTGCAAACGACAATTTGGGTCTGCTATTCTCTCAAACAATAAATGTAGAAGATGAAATGCAAAGTTATATCTAATTCTAAAGTTAAAAACATTAAAAGGTAACATACAAACAAAACAGTGAATTAAAGCTTCTTAGGAGATTCTGGCATTTAAAGTCACTGACGATGATCTGTGGACAGAACATTTATTACCAGTATACTTTAAAATTGAAATCAACACTGAACATTTGTTCAAAGAAACAAAAAATAATTTCTTACACAACTTGGTTTAACTTTTGTGACCATTGAGCCAAAGTCATTTTTAAGAACCAATATACATAAAGCTTGTATTTTAAATTATAATTCATTAAGCTATTTTTAAAACTTCCTATGTAAAGAACTCAATAAATACTCTGCATTGTTGATGAAATTATGGGCAAAAATAAGAAGTAAAATTTCTATGTTTGCTCTGCAATCTCAGAAATACACTTAATATTATGGTATTTTTATGATACACACACACACACGTATCCTTTAAAAATATTTTTTATGTATTCTTTATAAGTTTAATACCCCTCTACGATACTTTGGTCATGTCTACTCCTTATCTCCTCTGATTTTACAGAAACTATTCACACGGCTAAAGATAAAACAGGGGTAAATGACATTGCTCCTTTTTCTTGTCCAAATAGATAAATCATTGAATGTATGAGATGAGAAAGAAAAGCACTGAACATAGAATTTATAAAAACAGAAATATCAGGATCATTGTTTCTATAAACTGCAGAATACCACATTTCTTTTAAATGTTGTGACATTTTTAGAGGTTTTAAAAATGAAGTGAAAGCTAAATCACCTTGGCTTTATAGCCTACAATCAAAAGACATTGAGCCTTGAATATAAGCATTTGGTTCCTTTTCTCATACTATGCCTATTGTGATGAAGACCAGCTCCCACTAATCTACCTTTCCCAGTTCCCTTTCACAGTATAATTCTACACAAATGATCTAAAATGAAGGAAGCATGCTAGATATTACCTTGTTTTTCCCCAGCAATGATTTATGTCCCCAAGATAAATACCCAGCCTTTTATATTTTGAACAATATAAATAATATGAAGTACAGAAAATGAGAAAAGAAAAGAAACAAGACCCACCATATTAGACATAGGAAATGACTCCAGTAGCATAGACTGAAAATCTTAGGACCCAGAGTTCATTTCAATCTCCAGTTGAGTGAATTGCCCTGAGAACCCCGGGGATAAAACAAAAACTTATTATTGCTAGAAAATAGAATCGGCTGCACTATTTCATCTTAGTGAGAGTTTGTTAGACACGATAGAGTAGACACTATAAATAATTGTGCCATCTTGACTATCAGGACAACAGTTTGACTTGTTCTTCAAATTTTTAGAACAAACACAATCATGCATTCTTCAGTATAATTTGTGCTATAGCACAACAGTAACTGTATGGGCTCAAAGCAGATTTTATTTGATTTCTATGGATTTTTGCTTTGGAAATATAATATGCCAAAAACATTTGCAAAATTTTTAATTTATTGAATATTTTTATATCTCTTCCCTGTGCCTTTTATCAAGAAAATTATATGCATAAATACCTGTTCACATAAATAAACTAAGAATGAACATATTAACATAACAGATCAGCTGAGATTGAGCACTTCAGAGTGTTCTGCTTTCCACATCTCACAGTAGTGTCAGACAGCCATTTAGCTGAAATAAAAATGGACCTTGGCACCTTCCTTCCTGAAGTTTCTCAATGGGAACTCAGAAACCTGGTCATCTGTTTGACTCTTAAGTACCATTTATTTTCAATAATCCCAGGCAAAGGACATTCAGCTTTTTGAGGACATCTGTGTTTTGCTTAAAGGTCATGTTCTCAAATTCATGAAAAGCAACGGGAACATTATCTTTAAGCTTCTGAACTCTCCACTTTCTCTACCCTGGTCCTCTCACTAGAACATTCTTCTTTCTCACTAGAATGTTCCTCTTTCGTGTTTAACTAGACAATGCAATGATCCCTTATTCTTACTTACATTTCTCAAAATGATTTTCTATTTTAAGTAAATTTAATAATTTAATGATACTGAAAATATTTTAGAATATTAAATCCTTTCATAGGGCCAGTGGAATAAGAAAATGTCCTTCCTTGCCTTTTGGTAGGAAATGTAGGCTATAAAAATTTTCAAGATTTAGTCCAAGCCCAATTCAGCTTCTTTACTGTCTCCCAAGTTAATTTCCAGAAGGAGGGATTAGTGATGTTTGCTACCATGCCTGCCAACATTCTTTTTTTCCCAAAGAAAATTTAGTAGCTGTTTTCAACAGTTTTATTTACTGCCCTTGTAACCTGTGAGATTCCATTGAACATAGATTTTACAGTACACAAAACTTTCAAAATCCAAGCATTATCAGATAGACTCTGAAAAAAAACATACGTTTTGGTTTCTATTGATACTTTCCCTTATAACTTTTAAAAATATTTATTGAGATTATTATTTATTTGTTCTATCCTTCTGTTTACTTTATGTAAGCCCTCAGGTATATCACTCTTTGCTATATTTCATATTCATAGTATCTTTTTTTCTGAAACTTTTGTATCCATATGTCTTAGTCAGGGTTTGTATTCCTGTACAAAACATCATGACCAAGAAGCAAGTTGGGGAGGAAATGGTTTATTCAGCTATACTGTAGGAATTTCATGTCTAAGTTTAAACTTAAAATTGGAAGAATCTTAGGTTTTGGTTTGAACTCAAAAGTTAACTGCCCTAGACAGGACACATCCTGGGAGGAGTACATTCCAAAGACTTAACACACACATTCCAGCAGAAGGGCCCAAGATAAGAGGTAATCAGGAATTTGGGCCCTTAATGTCATAAACCTGGGCAAATGGAAGACACTCATTGTCATAAAAATAATGTGCAAATCTGAGTCTCCTAGAGACCCAGACCTGGGAAGATCAACCTTTGTGGTTGCCCTCGTGAACTCTGTATAAAAACTGCTCCCAGCTTTGGCTCGGGGTTCCTCTTGCCTGTGTGTGAGGGAACCCCAATACACTGGTTATCATTAAACCTCATGTTTTTGCAGTGAATCCCCTGTTCCTGAGTGTTTCTGTGGGAGTGAATCCTCTGGTTTTGGATCTCTGGGTCCAACAATACTTCCATATTGTTGTTCATCACCAAAGGACATCAGGACAGAAAAGCACACAGGGCAAGAACTTGGAGGCAGTAGCTGAGGAGGGGTTCTGGTTACTGGATTATTTCCCCTGGCTTGCTCAGCTTGCTTTGTAATAGAACCCAGGACTACCAGCTGAGGGATGGCACCACCTACAATGGCCTGGTCCCTCACCCATTGATCACTAATTGAGAAAATGCCTTACAGCTGGATCTCGTGGAGGCATTTCCTCAAGGGAGGCTTCTTTCTGTGATAACTCCAGCTTGTGTCAATTTGACACACAAAAAAGCCATTCAGTACAACATATATGTATATGAATAAACATATATTTCTGAATTTATAGATACAGTCTGATCACATTGTATTGATAAAAGATAAGGGTAATATTTCCCTATGGTTATAAAGACAAGTATTAGAATGTAATTAGGGATCATGCTGGCTTAGTAAAGTGGCAGTTCCATGTTCTCCTCAAACAATCATATTTTCTGTATCTTGAGACAATTGGCTAGGTCTACAGTACAGGATTGTGCTTCCTCTTGTTGAGTGAGAGGGTCTTAATACCAATTAGAAACATGTTGGTTGCTGCCAAGTTATGTATGCCACTAATGTACCCTTGGTGTCATTGGTGTTGTTATGGTTCATAGGTATCTTAGCTGGGTAGGATTTTGTTGGTTGCTTTCCTTCTTTGGAAGAGTACACAACAACATCTGGTACTATGAAAACTAATTCCCATGGAGGAAGCATTCAAATCAGTTCCAGCACAAGGGACTCTGGGTCATTTTTCCAAAGAACATGGTGTGTTCAGTAATAAAAACTTATCTTCTATCTTTAAGGACAATAACAATAGCCTATATTTTGACTATCTCTTGGACAGCCATACCAACAACTAAACAGAGGTCTTCTAATGCTTAGTGTTGAGTTTTTTTGTGAAATATTTGTGTCCTGAAGGTGGTATTGTCAGCACAGATGGGAGTACTTCATTTAACCTATACATACATATTTGTACATAGAATTATGTATATTACAGCTTTTAACATAGTTAATAATATCCTTTATAACTTTCTCAGAGTTTCTTTTATTTTGCACTCCTCTCTCATTTTGTATTGATCATTTTTTCCCATCCTAATTAGGGTTTTCCCATTACCCATTATCATTTTGACTCATTGCTTAAGATTAATTTTCTTTAAAATCATTATTTATAATTTTTAAACTCATATTTTGAGTGTATACGAAGTAGTATAGGTGTGTGTGTGTGTGTGTATGTTTTAGCGTGTGCGCGCGTGTGTGTGTGTGTACATATGTTTAAATTCCATAATGAGTGTGTGTGGGAAATGTGTGAGAGAACAATTTAACAAATCAGCAATTACGTATATCCCATGGATTCTAGTAATGAGTTTAGGGTCATCAGTCTTGACAATAATTGTCTGTTCCCATTGAGTCATCTTACATAACTTAAAACAATATTTTTATGTGTGGGTTAAAGATACAGTTTCTAATTGTATTTAAGAATTGTGCTTGTACTAGTAGGGTTCTCTTAGTTAGTTCTTTTCCAAAAAGTGTATGAACATAATCCCTGGAAATTTGGATGAGTTTTCTGTGCCCGGTATCAGTTTTCTCCTTAAGTCTAATTAGAAATTTGCTGGTTAACACCAACATGTGAGTGCCACTTTTGTGGATTTTATAGATATATTGTGAAATGTCCATTGTTGCTCTGATACATATGTATTGCAACTAGGCTGTACAATTAACTGGGTCACTAGCTTGGCAGCTTGCAAACTGTTTTCTGGAAGTTAGAATGCAGGAAGGAGGCTTTCAAATAAGATTATGTTTGAATCATTTAAGTCCTATGCTCTGAGTGTGAAAGCTCTTCAGCAATAGTGGATTATCTTCAATTTCTGAGAAGCAACCGTCACTTTGACTTATCAATCATTCAAAGGGTATTTTCTCATGCTTGATACTGAGATCGTTGATAGTCTATGTTTAGTCTATCTTTTCTTTGTGGGCAGTTTGTTAGCCCTAGTGACAAATCTTCATTTACTATGTATACAATAAATAGTTGTGTATAGCTACATGTACTACATTTATTTGGGGTAAAAATAAAATTATATGATTTCTTGAGGTTTTTATCATAGAAACTTTGGTTTATATATTCCTCATACCTCTTTCTTTTTCTGTACTTGACTCTATTATCTCTCACCCCACAAACAATTTATTAAAGATTTTTTTTTCTGACAATGGATACCATCACAGAAAACCACAAGCCAGAGATGAATGGATGGTGGGATGTACAGCTCCAAGAGATACATCTAAATTTATATCTGCACCTATATCTGCATCTATGCATCGCACGATATGGGAGAGGCTGTGGAAAGAATGTGAGACTCATAATAAGTGGAAATATCAGGAAATCATCTGAGAAATAGTCTATAAATGTCTTCATAAATGACAAGAGAACAAAGGTAAAATCAGTAGAACTATCAACACATAGCACAGGAATATTTAAAGGGTCTCACCTCTAGACAAGGGGCTATAGGCAACTGATTGTTGTTGGAAAGGGACATTTTGTTTACTGCAAAGATAAGCCCTCTTAGTGGTTTTCCAATATAAACTGGTTCACTGTGAAACCACTTACTCAAAAAACAACAATGAACTCAGAAGGTTGCATTTACTGATTTGTTTATTTTTATGAATACATACACATATATAACTTATTATATGACAATGATAATAAAATTTTAAAAATTATAAATTTCAGAGTAAGGATAGTGAAAATGTAAGTGGTTGGAGAGAGGAGACCTGAACAATGATGGGGGAAGGATAGGAAAGGGGAAAGTGATGAAATTACATTTTAATTAAATTTAATTTTCACATTTTAATTAAATGTATAAATTTTTTTAATTATCTTTTTTAATAACGTTATTTTTCCCCTGGAAAATGGTTCTGTCTGAAATAATTAATTTCAAAATTACTCCTAGATATCTTAAAATAGATAATGCTTGTGCATTTCAAACTGCCCCACATCTAGCTGACTATGTTTTCTTTTTCTTTTTGCCATTTGAATGGCATTAACCAACAGAATCCAATAGCTAAATATAAATGAAGTAAATCTTCATGCTCCCAGTTCATTATCGTCTCAGTCAAGGACATATTGCTTTTTTCCTATTTGGAGTATTTGACCTGAAGGGTTTTATAAATAAAAACTTATAAAAACTTTGATACTTATTTTGGATGACATGGGCCAGGATACTGTCGCCATCTATGTCTATCATTGTATGACTTTGGTCTGCTTAATTTCGAACATCCACTTGGCTATATGATTGAGAACTGTTACTTGCTCAAACACCAATTCAGATGTTCCTGTAACTGAATTATTAAAAACCACTTTTAAGGAAACATATTAGGTCTATAACTTAGGCATGCCTAACTAATCTGATTCACTTGGGAGTTTTAAGAGAAGAGAGTAAAAGAAATTCCCCCAATGTCTCTGAAATGGAGCAAAGAAATTCTGAATTTTCAACCTTTGAGTTTAACTTTGTGACATGAACATTTATTGAACGTCTAGCATTCTGGTCAGTCTCTAAAATTACCTGAAGGACTTAATTGAAACCTCTCTCTCTCTCTCTCTCTCTCTCTCTCTCTCTCTCTCTCTCTCTCTCTCTCTCTCTCATTCTATTCCTATTGTTTATTTTGGAGAACAATTTGTGATGATTATTTCTAAGATTTTTCATATTAAGTGTTTAAGATAATTTGAACTTCCAGGTTGAGTCTAAAGTTCAGTTTCCTGGGTAGTTTGGAATTTCTTTCTACTTAAACATTTACCATTTTAAAAATTAATATCATTTTCAGAATAGTTATAGTTTGGCTACTTACCATTTTATCTCGGCTTTTTCATACTAATCTTGCTATCTTTATTTTGTTTTATCTCAGCATGAAGAATTCCGCCAATCTCAACTACCTGGCAAGAACTTGCTTCACAAACATTGTGTCTAACATAATTTAGCAATTGCCGTTACAATTATTCATTTCCTTCCAATTTAATAGTCCTTCAACATTATTTATTTCATTTTATTAAAATACTCAATTTTTTATCAGCCATTTTCTCTAATCCACCCCTTACTGTTTCCTTTTTTCACACAAATTTTGTCACTGTTAACTCATCTTCCTTCCTAAGTGTCTCACCCATGCTGCTGTTGGTGTTTGGTAGACCTTCCTTCCCTTTTGTCTAGCTGACTTCTCTCTAGAGTTCTATCCCTGTGCCTAGGTCTCTTCCATCTTCATAGAGGCTTAGGTCATTTTACTGTAATTTTATTAATTTCCAACCAGACTCAATCTCATTAATTCACTGTCACTCTGCCTTTTCAGACAACTGTTGCCACAAAGACAGAGACGAAGTGCTCTCTTATTCATATTCGTCTCTCTGAAGTTATTTCTTCTCAAGTACAGCCAGTGATTGTTATATCTTTATTCAAGAATGAGTTGATATATGAATGAATGAGCTTGCTATGTGTTTTTAATAGATTTTTTCGATTTTTTCTTTACTAAAAGATTTACTACCTTTAAATATGAAATTGCTATTGCAATTCTGTCCCTTAAACCATTTAATCAATTACAGCAAATTCAAACAATTTCAAAGGCATTGAGGATTTTGAAAATTGCCTATGCCTGAGAAATTATAAAGCAGTGGAATTTCTTTGTTCTGTATCTTTTTTTCTTTCTTTATTCACTACAGAACAACGTCCACTTACTGATATAGAAAGAAACAGCCAAACCACATTTACTTACAGCTCTAGATAAGTATCTGCCCTGTACCTAAATACTACTAATCTATAGAGGCTTGGCCACAGCAGAATCCTTTCAAAGTTCTTTTAAATTACCAGGTTAATTGCAACTGATGAAATTAACCACCCTATATCATAAGTGCTATGTATATTACTGAAGAAATTATTAAATTACAGACAAGTTTCTGTACTGAGATATTTTCGCAAGTAAGAAAGATCGCTGTTAGTGTTGTAGAACTTCCTGAGGACTGCAGTGAGTGGGAGGACAGCTTCAGTGTACAGAATGCTTCCTGGGCAAACCTGAGAACCTGAGTTTAGATTATTAGATCCTAAAAGTTAAGCAACACAGAATAGATCTAAGATCCCATGGATAGGGAGATTGAAATAGGTTGATTTTTGATCTTTCTGGACAACCTCCCACTAAAATTGGTAAAATTTTACCTGAAATATTATTTCTCTCACAGAAGGAAGGTGACAAAGAAAGAAAATGGTATTTTCCCCTGATGCTCAGGTGCAGGCTTACCCCGACACAGGATTCATATATCCTTCAACTTCAAAAACACCACATCCCACAGTAAATAATATAAAATTAAAAATGGATAAATAAAGCTTTTATTAAATTGTTCATTTTTATGTATTATATAAAATAATATCAGTCGGGAAAATACCATCTCCACATCATTTCTATATACATAAAAACACAATACTGCTTTGTATATTATATCTCTTCTGTAAAGTCACGTCTTTCTATTTTTTCAGCCATAGGGAAATCTGCATTATGATATCTTAAAATAAACAAAATGGAGATCATTGTGCAACTCTTCATCTAATTGTTTTGCTGCCTTCCATATAGAGACTATCACCTTACCCATACACAGGATTCTATGACTTAGATGAGATGATTTTATCGGTATAAAGGACACTACTGAATGATTATTTTCAAACTGTATTTTTACTTGATAAAAGTCATGGAGAAATGGCAATGATACATCTGCATTTGCTGTGATCTAAAGAAGTGTTAAAATTATGTGACCATCTAAAAGAATAACACTAATTGACGTGTCTTTGATCACGTTGGATTCAGTGCTTCTCACATGCCTGTTCTAGCTCTCTGATGGCTATACTTGTGTTTGCCTTAACACATGTAGCTCAGTGAAGGGGTGTCTGCCCTACTGGATGCATTGTTCTTTTGGCTAGAGTAATAGTTTTTCACTCATTTTTTGTTCACTCATGCTATAGTTATTAGTACATATTATTATAAACCAAATAATTACAGTTATATATTATATAAACTACTAGACACTTGGATTCTCTACTAATTACGTTTTTCATGGCTGTGATACAAGATGTGGTAAAATCAACCTAATGACTGAGAAGTTTCTGAAGGCTCACAATTTGAGACTATATGCTATCATTGGGAGTGAAGTAAGATAATAGTCACATTAAGATACTGGTCTCATTCAGACACACACACTCAACTCCCTTGTGTTAGCTTTCTATTTGTCTTCAATTTAGGATCTCAGTCCATGGGATGCCACTTTAAATGTAGGTCTCTTCCCTTATCAGTTAAACCTGTCTAGGTCTTACTTTAAAAACTCAGTCAAATTTTCTATAACACTTCAGAATCTGGTAAAGGAGATAATATAAATTAATCAGTGCACTTATTAGTGAGTACATACCATACATGTCTTTGTGGGTCTGACTTACCTCAATGAGGATGATGTTTTCTAATTTCATCCATTTGTCTGCAAAACTCATGATGTCCTCATTGTTAATAGCTGAATAGTATTTCACTGAAAATGAATCACATTTTCTGTAACCATTCTTCTGTTGTGAGACATCTGGGTTGTTTCCAGCTTCTGACGAGCACAAACAAGGCCACTATGAACATAGTGGAACATGTGAACCTGTGGCATGTGGGAAATATTCTGGGTATATGCCCAAATGTGTTACAGCTAGGTCTTCAGGTAGATCTATTTCCATTTTTCACAGGAACCTCCAGATTGATTTCCAGAGTGGTTTTACCAGTTTGAAATCCCACCAGCAATGGAGGAGTGTTTCTCTTTCACCACATCCTCACCAACATGTGCTGTCACTTGTGGTTTTGACCTTAGCCATTCTGATTGGTGTGAGGTGGAATCTCAGGATCCTTTTCATTTTTAACTGGCATTTCTCTGATCACTAAGGACTTTGAACATTTCTGTAAGTGCTTCTCAGCCATTGGAGATTACTCTGTTGTGAACTCTGTTTAGTTCTATACCCCACTTTTGACTAAGTTGTTTGTTTGTTTGTTTTTTTTGGAGGTTAGCTTCTTGAATTCTTCAGATATTTTGGATATTAGACTTCTATAGCATATGGCGTTGGTGAAGATTTTTTCCAAGCTGAAGGGCCCAAGTGAGGACTCTTCAATCCTACGTGGGAGGAAGAAGAAAGGAAACATGGGGTATAGAGGGAGGAAGGGACAGGGAGAGGAAAAGGGTAACATGATCAGGTATTCTTGGGGGTGGAGAATCAGTAGTGAAGCCCTGAAGGCCAGCAGAAAGAAATGAAACAGGCAAGCTCAGGAGGTAGGAGGTGGAGTCAGAAATCTTGAAAAGTGAGACATGGTCAGGACTCAGAGTGAGGGACCTAAAGACGAGTAGCCCAACAGTTGGGAAAGGAAACTTGTGGAATTGATGTCCGGTAGAAAGACAGGGAATCAAGTGGAGGGATAAGGTTGCCATCCCACAGTCAAATGCTCTGACCCAGAATTGTTCCTGTCTAAAAAAACCTGCAGAAACAAAAATGGAGAAAAGACTGAGGGAAAGGAGGTCCAGTGACAGGCCCAAACTGGGATCCATCTCAAAAGGATGTTCCAAGGCCTGACACTATTACTGATGCTATGGTGTGCTTACAGACCAGAGCCTAGCATGGTAGCTCTCCTAGAGGCCCAGAAACAGTTTAAAGAACCTGATACAAATAGTTACATCCAACCAATAGACAGAAACCAAAAACCAGGGACAAATGTGGTTGAATTAGGAAAAGGCTGGAAGAAACTGAGTAGGATGCCAACCTTATAAGAAGACCAGCATTTTCAACTAACCTGTATGGCCAATATCTCTCAGACACTGAACCATCAACCAGGCAGTACACTCCAGCTGATATAAGGTCCCTGAAACATATACAGCAGAGAACTGCCTGGTGTGGCCTCAGTGAGAGAAAAGCACCTAACCTCAAAAGATTTAAGGTCCAAGCAAGGTCTTTTGGTGTGGGAGTCGGTGGGGACATCTTCTTGGAGACAGATGAGGAGGAATGGAATGAGGAACTGTCAGAGGGTGGACTGGGAGGGGGATAATGAATGGGCTGTAATAAAAGATTAAATAATAATAATAATAATAATAATAATAAATTAACTCATGCAGATTTTCATTTACTTCCTCTACACACACACACACACACACACAAACACACACACAAACACGTTAAAAATAGACAAATGTAGACCTGAGTATAGCATGAATTTTCTGGAGAAAGAAGGATAGTTCGTATCACCTTCCTTATCTTTATGGGGCTGAAAAAATTTAAGATAGGAGGTGCTTAATCTTAAAATATAATGTATTTAATCGAAATAGAATTACATGACTTTTCCTCAACCCTTCTCTCTCTGACCCATTCTCAAGTTGATAGGCTTTTATGTTGATTATTATCTTTACACACACACACACACACTCTCACACACACACAATTGTGAATGAAAAAATATATAAATATAACCTAATGATTCTGTTTTGTTACTTGTATATATAAGGTTTCAGGCCTTTTCACACTGCTTTTGACAATAAAGGATCTCATTCCTGAGAGAGGATAATTCACGTCTTACTGGTCTCTAGTTGTCTCTATTTCTTCACCTGTAGTTGAGAGCCTAAAATATTTTTCTCCTTCAACATTAACATGGCAATAGATATTGCCATAGCTCTTGTCTTTTACGCACAGATATTTCCAGGACAGACGGTTTCACAACAGGATTCATAATACTCTGGATCTCAGAATCTTTTCATCATGTTGTTTGCAAATTTTCTGAACTGACCTCACTCTTTGGCAAATGATTAAGAAACACATCTTCTTTTGAACCTACTTCAAACTGACATTAATTTGAGAACATAAAGATGATTATTCTTCTTGCTGGTTAATCCAATTCTTTGGTGATTTTAAAATTAAAGACTTTTTTTTTTAAATTAAGGTTTATGTTGATATTCTAAACATAGACGATTAGCACATCTGGACTGGGATCTGGTAATTTGTTTTCAAGTGTTTGAAAGCTGAAAAAAACCCTACATTTTAGATGCTTCCTTAATTATCAGGAGACAGATACATTAAATGCTTCTCTTGCTGACTCAGTTGTGTGAGTTCACGATTTTGCTTTATGGTATCCAGCCATTAAAGTATAAATCAGTATAACTAAAGGAACAGAGAGCTGACGGGTGATTTCAGATGGATACTACTTTTATCCTTCCCGAGGGTAGAATGTATTCATTTATAGCAGGCTACATTTTCTGCACTTACTGTTCAAATGTGATTTTTTTTTTTTTTTTTTTACTGAGAATGATAACACAGAACTTGGGGAAAATGGTGTGAAGTACTAGAATCAAACATTAATAGTTCCAGATCTGCATGGCTCATCCTGATCTATCATTTGGAGTTGTCTTAATCAGTAAGAGTTTTGTGAAAAATAGAGTCCCACTATTTTTCAATTGTCCTTTGCGAACAAACTGATAGTATTAGTCCCTCATCTATGGATCATGTATCCAAACTTTACCACATCAATGACAATCGAGACTGACTGTGAAACAATATATCCATATAGGAGTTACAAGCTTATGGTTTCTGAAAATATATTATAGGAAGAGACTGACTGGAGTAAATACATATCTCCACTCTGTATTGGCTGTGAGACATTGCGCATAACACCCAGCCTCCTTAACCTTGTCTCATATCTGTAAAGTACTCAGGTTAATAAATAAACTTTCCACCACAGTAAGGAGTAAAGACATATTAATCAGTGGGAGATGTGTTCACAAAATAGTGCTGGGTACAAAAAAACTGAACAGATTATAGAACTTTATGACTTATTTTATGAGTATTAGAATGTAATTATTGTGAGGTTGGATAGAAAGAAATAAGAAATAGAAGATCTGCCTAATTGTCTAATATATACTGCCAAGTATACGTTGAAAGTTTTATAATATATAGGAAAATACTTTTCAATGTTTCAAATAAGAGCTCAGAAAAAGGTGGGCTCCTTGAAAACAAAATGTCATAGTATGAATGATGATATAACTTGAGGTTGTGAGAAGGGCAACTGTAATAGCTTGTCCAATTGTATTGAATTTTGGAGATTTCATGATGTAAAAATAATTAAGAGCTTCATTGAATATCTACAAATTGTTTTTACCTTACCATCAGATGATATGGTCATACTAACTTGGAGATTAATAGATACAAGGGTCAATTTTAGGTAAGAAACACTCAAATATTTCAGCTATTTTTATCATATTTAATTTTGAGTGTGTGTGTACACTTTGACAAAGTTTTTTGAAAACTTGATTTTATAATACATATTTGAGATTTACTGCAAGCTATTAATATATATGTATACTTTTTCTTTTTTTCAAATGCTTATTTTCATGGACAAATATAAACTAACTAAAAATATCCATAAACACAGCAACAAGCACCTCAGGTGATCTATGTGGACAGAGCAATATTGAAAAATAGTAGAGAGAAAAATATCACACTATTTAAAATTTACTGTAAAGTCATGGTAAGAAAAGCATCAAGACTTTCATAGAATATCAGGCGCACAGACCAAAGGACTGTAAAAGATAGCCCAGAATTAAGTCTACATATTGACAGGAAAACAATGGTTCAAAGACAAGCTATAAAAGAAAGTGTTGTAAATTGGCATGTCTATGTGTATGAGAGAAAGCTGGAGAACATTCTTCAAAACTATAGATTAGCTTTACATGGATATCTAACAGAAAGTTAGCTAAAGATCAAAATGTAAAGTGAGGATTATTTTACTTCTGCAAAGAAACAAAAACACTCACTTTTGATAATGGTCTCAGCAAGTACACATTGATAACTATCTGAAAATTGTTTTTTAATTTATTCAAAATTTTCAATCTAACACCCTCTTATGTTTAAAGTCAATGACTGACTTAATGCCTAGGCTCATAGCCACAATATAAACTCCATAATTTTTAAAAGCATTCTACTAATAAGAGATGCGTTAAAAACATATGCGGGAACTAGTACAACTATGTATTTTAAAACCATATTGATAACTATAATTTTTCTGACATGACTGTATCATTTCAAACATCTTATTACTAGTGTTGCATTCAATTTATGCTATACTTATATTGCTTTTTCATGAAATGATCATTTTGTGTTTGATTTGTGAGCATAAATACACAGGCACACGTATCAAAATTAAGAGTGAACAGTGAAAGTATTATTATTTTATTTGTGAGACATTCACCATAAGCCTCATATATTTCTCCAGATTGAGTAAGGAGAGACAGCCATAGCTCTTTCTGGACTGTCTTTTTATGTATTTCTGTATAACAATCAACCTTGTAAGATCATAAAAGTGTGTTTTTCAAGATATAGTAAATGTTCATTCTAGGCAGAGATAAGCAGCATTTTCAACATTTTAATATAAAAACCCAGTGTTTCCTGAATTCAGGGTTCTACAGCTATGCAGCTAATCACCTGTGTTCTAGGCCCATAGTATTGCCTCCAAGTGATTTGCTGGACATAGGAAACCTAATGAGTATGGAGACAGTATTGTGTGTTTCCGTGTAATAATTCCCTTTCCCCTTGATGCCTATTCTTGAACCCTGCAGCAGCATTTCTGAAACTGGGATGGCTGTCTAGTATACAGATCAGTGTTTTTCCTATTTTTGAATTTTAATGGAAACACATACTCATACTATTATATGGATACTTTTTCTTTTTGGAATGCTTTGAGAGTTGAACACAGAGTCTTAAGCATGCTAACAGTTCTCATGAAGAGCTATATGTGTGTGTGTATGTATGTATATATTATGTTTCATTTGCATGTATCTGGAGATAAAAACAGATACATTTGCGTTTGTGTGTTCATTTTATTTGTTTTTTTGTTTCATTAAAAAAGTATGATTTAAATTTGAAATAAAAGTTAAATTTAATCTCAGTGGCATCATTTTAGAACTGAATTTTTTTCATAACTAAGTGTATGAAATAGTTTGGTTCCATGCCTTTGAAAGTTACATAGCTTCACGGCAGGAGGTGAGACATGTATGGTTACGTTCATGCACCAAACAAGAGTTGAGATAAATTCATTGCTACAAAAAATGCACATTTTTTGAGCTACTTAGCAGTTATGGCTACAAATGAGGAAAACTAAACACACTCAGCAGTGCTTTGAGACCTCACTGATAAACTTAGCATGAGGCCAAATGGTCGCATCAATGTTGTTGAAATCATAACAAGTTCTGCAATTATTATTATTCTTTTAGCGCTTAATTACAGGTTATTTTTATTTTATTTTATTTTATTATTTTTATTGGATATTTTATTTACTTTTCAGATGTTCTGCCCTTACCCCATTTCCATTTTAAAGTCATGTTTTAAATTATATCACTTGCAAATAAATTCTGCTACCCAGAACAAACAGGGCACCATGAGTCCTTCAATAGTGAAATTAATATTTCTGTAAAAAGTGGACCTTAATTAACAGCAATTTTAAAACATTAAACACTGCAAACATAAGTTTTAAAATGAACAATTTGTTATCAATGGTAATGCTTTCCTTAACTGTATTAAAAAAGTAAAAGGGATACATTTGAATATCTATTTCACTAATGTAATCATAAATATTGTAACAGATAAAGAAATTACATATAATATTTTCAAAATATATCATAGAAATCTATACTGTGACTATGAATACCATTTAGACAAATTTAACAAAAAGCTTGAATGTTTTACTTTTCATTTTATATTGTCATCTAATTTTCAGTGTTAATTTTTTCATATCATAATGCTTTTCAACTGTATTAGAAATTGCCATGCTTTTTTGGTACTTTTTAGTGGGAACCAACATTTTAACTAGCATTTTACTCTCATAAACTCAATTTGACAAATTTGCAAATATTAACTTGAATATTAGTGTGAAATCATAATTTAACGATGTGTGTTTAAGATTAATTATTCAATGTAATTTTTAATAAAATTAAATACATTAAATAGAGAATTATAAAAATAACTTTTATTCGCCAGATGTATTTGTCTTCCTGGGGGCTTACTGCTGACTTAGTTTACCCTTCTACTTCTTTTCTGAACCTGTGTCTGGTTGGTTCAGACCAGGTGGTTGGTTCAGCTAGTCTAGTCCAAATTCTTCTTCAAGCTCACAGATTCGATTTGGCTTCTTTCATTTTCTCACTGAAATGCCTCAATCTAACTCTGGCAATGTGTTCTGATCTTCTGGGTGATTCTTATTATATGTCTTCAACTACCTCTGCTGACCTTCACTGAACTATATGAACTCACAAAGGAACTGAACTCCACAGTGCTACACTGAACTTACTGCACTGGCTCCCTGCTTATTCATTTCCCGAATCACTTATCAGCTCTCTCTTCCTGAACTGCTCTTAATTATCCTCCCTGTTTTCCTGAGAGTTGGGCATACACTACCTCTGACTCATTCTGTCAAATCTTTCTCTGATTCATCACTTTGTCTGCCCCTCTATTAATTGTCAATTTCAAATATAGCCACTTCCTTCTACAAACTAAGTATACCTTTATTGTTTGGGATTGAATATATTTACTAAGGGGTTGTCTGTATTCAAACCAGAGGGATTCAAGGTGTGTCATGCCAGACAGATCACACAGACATAGAAGATCTTTCAATGTGATCCTTTGCCAGAGCAGCCATGTTACTGGATTAAAATTACTCCACAGATAAGTCATTTGAAGAAAGAAGTACTTTGTGCTCATTTGTTTTATGTGTTTGGAATCAAGAGGAAAGATTTAGGAAAAAGAATGTAGTCTGCAGAATTAGCTTTATGGCTATATGAAATTGACCTTGCTCTTAAATGATTTGAGTGTCTGAAATAAACATGTACTTAATATTAAATTGTATAAACATCGACTTCCTACTCCGGATTTGTAAATTGCAGTTTTCTTGTAAGTCTATTTATCAAAATATGAATTCATTTTATCCTGTCTTTTGACATTGACCAGTAGCTATGACTGATTCCAACCCATATAGTGTCTGAAGACATTTTCAAAATTTCTAAGGCTAGCATGACTGCTTCTTATACTGCTATATCTCATTAATGTTACTTTTATAAACTGAAGAATGTTGTGACATAGCAACACAATCAAGACAGCAACATGTACACTCTAAGAGGCTCTCAAAGAGAAAGATCTAGACAGTAACTTTCCCAAATACAACCCCAGTGAATTACTAGCTGTGGTAGTTTCCATATACTTGTCCCAAGGACTACCATTATTAGGAGTGTGGCCTTGTTGCGGTAGGTGTGGCCTTTTTGAACAAAGTGCATCAGTATGGGAGTGGGTTTTAGGATGCTCCTCCTAATCATGTGGAAACTAGTCTTCTCTTGCTTTGGAACAAGATGTAGAACTCTAAGCTCCTTATTCAGTGCCATGCCTGCCAGGCGACTGCCATGCTTCCTACCTTGATGATAATGGAGTGAACCTCTGAACCTGTAAGGAAGCCCCAACTATGTGTTGTCCCTATAAGAATTGCCTTGGTTATGGTGTCTCTTCACGGCAATTGAAACCCTAACTAAAACAGAAGGTTTTACTAGGAGTAGGGTAGTACTGTAATAAGCCTGACCATGTTTTTGTTTGGAAGATTGTGGATTTGAGACTTCGGATTTGGGAAGTGGTGGAGTGCTTTAGTGCTTTTAGAAGCAGTATGAAAGATATTACTTTAAGTCTCCTATCTGGCCAGTACAGAAGATAGATGGATCATGGAGAATGGCACTTGACTATAAGCAACTAAATCAGGTAGTAACTCCCATTGCAGCTGCTGTACCAGATGTAGTTTCCTTACTTGAATAAATTATCCCATCTTCTAGTACCTAGTATATAGCTATTGATGTAGCAAATGCCTTCTTCTCAGTATCTGTCCATAAGGACTACCAGAAGCAATTTGCTTAGTCTTGGCAAGGCCAGCAGTACACTTTTTCAGTTTTGCCTCAGTGATATATTAAGGCTCATGCTCTGTGTCATACTTTAGTTAGAAGTGATTTAATCTTCTGTCACTTCCATAAAATATCACAATGTTGCACTATATTGATAGTATTACACTGATTGAACCACATGAGCAGCAGAGAGTAACCACTTTGGAGTCGTTGGTAAAACATACATATCAGACGATGGGAGATAAATCTAACCCAAATTCAAGAACCTTCAACCTCAGTGAAATCCTTAGGAGTCCAGTGGTGTGGGACATGCAAAGATATTCCTTCTAAAGTGAAAGATAAGCTATACACTTGGACTCTCCCACCACCAAGAAAGATGTACAACATTTAGTGGGTCTATTTGGACTCCATAGACAGCACATTCCTCACTTAGGTGTATTATTCAGGCCTATTTAGTAAATGGCTCAGAAAGCTGCTAGCTGTGTATGGAGCCTGGAACAGTAGAAGACTGGATCCCACATGGCTAGGAGGCTCTAAAAGCCCAGCCCTATAGTGACACACTTCGTCCAACAAAGCCACGCCTACTCCAACAAAGCTACACCTCCTAATAGTGTTAATCCCTGGGACAAGCACATACAAACCACCACACCACTCATGCTCTCTTCTGCAAGAACTCTAAGCTCAGTAGATATCATGAAAAAAAAAGTCTAAAAGTAAGGAGAGAACTTGAGTAAACAGTTTTCAGTGGGGGAAGAGGATAATAGAGGGAGTTGGAGGTGATGAAGAAAACCGCTAATCTGACATAGCAGCAAACTACCCTCTGACCCTGTTTTTATTCCCTGAGACTAAGGAGGTTCCCAGGCTTCATCTGAAGTGCTTAACATTCCTGGAGTGCATTTAGTTTAAATCTCACATGTCATGCTGGTGATCAGGGTAACTTCTATGAGTTTTTTTGTTTTGTTTTGTTTTGTTTTTTTGTTTTTTTAGTTGTTTCCAAACTTTTTGATGCTGGAAGATTCCAGAAATACGCAAATGTCCTAGACTTATGACATGCAAGGATCTGTGACACTGAATGAAGATTCATACCGCTTGTGATTATACAGTTCACACCCTTACAATAATCAAAGTAAAAGCTACCTTTACTTTAACTGGATGTATCCACAATTGCTACCCTGTAGTTTTTTAAAAATATTTTCTTATTTCAAATTGAGCTCACTGCCAACTTCTCAGGGTAATTTGCTCACTATGAAGCTGTTCATGCTTTGGCAATAGGAGTCAAAACCACTTCAAGCATTTTAAACTATATTTGCAAATCTCAAAACTAGTAATCAAGCATAAATAAGGTAGCAGAGTGTATTAAAAAATGTACACTCTGAAATGAGTCATTCAACTGTGGTTTTAAAGGCATTTTATAGTATTTACTAAAAAAATAAGATCAAGGAGGTAAATTGTGAATGTTTAAGAAGAATTTTCTTTGGAATGAAAGTTGCTTATTAAAGAGGTGAGAAAAGTTGTGGTTGTAGACAAACATAATGTGAATTCGAAGTGCTAGCTTTAAGGGGTGAATCTGATGGACAATATTTTCATTTTATAAGTCAAACTGTTCCTGAAAATTCAGATTCTATTAATTATTATACTCCTTGTGTATAAGATATAAGTTTCAAGAAAATTAACATATAATGTGTGTTTTGTTAATAAATTTTTCATAAAAATAATCATGTGGTAATGGATATGATGATATTTTCTACTTGTTTCCCATCAATGTAAGAAGAACAAATTAATAAAATGCCACTTTAAGTAGAATTAAAAAAACATGTAGGTGTGGATATGTAGATTAATCATTGTATATTAAAATTTAAAATATCCTGAAATGTTATGTATTCAACAGATCAAAAATTTGTTTGAAAGAATGCTCCTAATTAAAATATTTTAAAAATAATTATGATGCTACAGATGTATTATAACTGACAAAATATTTTAACATTGTTCAAATAAAATATCTTTTACGAGCTATACTAAAAAAAATCTAATTTTAAAATACTATTTTTGAAAATTATGTTTATATGGAAATAATATAAAATTTTAAATTAAAAATTGAGAATTCTGTATGATTAATATATTTATATCATTTCCACCTCTGTATTCTTTATTTCCTACCTCTGGCCCATTTCTTGTCCCTTCCACTCAAATTCACAACTTATTCTGTAATTATTATTGAATGATAATAAATATTGTTATATATTAATCATTTAATGATATTATTCAAATATAATTATATATATATGTCTCTGAAGAAAGTGTGACTATGGGGAAATAAACATAACAGGAAAGAATTGTTTGCATTTACAGGTCATGTGGATTTTCTAATTTTTGGTAATTTATGTTTAAAAGTCAACAGGCACCACTAAAATTTTTGGACATTTTCACTGACTCAATTATGACTCAGTTTTATTTAATTTGCACAACAAATAGCTAATCCATTGGGTGTGTAGATATCAGCCAATAACTTGCTTTTTATTGTCTGTTTTATTTCAATTGCAACAACTTACTACCCCTCAAATGTAGAAAAACAACTATCTCACTTCCTTATCCTGGAAAAACTTCATGCTATAAAACTGGAATTTTCAAAATAAACTACTCTAGTTAGCTTTTTTTCATTTACTATAATGCCTATTCTTGCTGTGGAATGTATCTACATATTATTTTTTTAATAACTAAATAGCACTTCAATGTGTAGCCATACTGGTTTTATGTATCAGCCAAGTATCCAATGGAAATTTTTGTTTTTTTTTAAATTGTAGATTTCAGGAATAATGTTTTTGCAAACATTTACAAATACAGTTTTAAGGATATGATTCCTTGTTTCTTGAGTAGATACGCAGGGGTGAAAATGGCAGACTATGTAATTACTTTCAATAGATTGCAGAGCTCTTTCCAAAAATTGGAAAACTCCCAATAGTTTGAAGAGCTATGAATGTTTTCTAATTTATGGTACCACTGGAACTGCACCAGGATGCAGATTTACCTATCGCTTGTTGTTATGAACTCATGGAGTGGTATCTTATTGTAGAACTGCTATACTCTAACCCAACTGATGTGAAGTCACACCTTTCTCTATACTTTCTTGTCTTTTTGTATTCTATTTGCATTATCCACTACTCTGTTGCTGCAATGAAACATCAGGGCCAAAGCAACTTGCAATAAAGAGATGATTTGAATTTATGGTTTCAGAGAGTTAAAGTCTATGATGACAGAGAAGCCTGACAGCAAGCAGCAGGCATGGTGTCGAGAGCAGCAAGCTGAAAGCTTGCGTCTTAAACTGCAAGCATGAAGCAGAGACAGGGAACTAGAAGTAGGGGGAGCTTTTTTATCATTATCATCATCATCATCATCATCATCACCATCATTAATCAACCACCAATAGTCTACTTCCTAAATCTCTCCAAATACTACCAATAACTGGGGACCATGCGTTAAAGTTCCCAAGAGTGGGTGTAGGGGACATTTATCACATAAACCACTACACTTTCCTTTGGAAAATATATTCCAATAACTTACCACCTTCATTAGTTGCTTTTCTCATGGCTGAGACAAAATAACTGGAAGGATTTGGAAGAAGACAAGAAAAGTATTTGGAAGAATATGATATCGATATATAAGACACAAAAAATACCATTGAAAACTTTGGGGCTAGAGAAGTGGCTTGTTGGATAATAAAACATGCTGCTCTTGTTGGGGACCAGTGTTCACCTATCATAGAGCAAACTGTAACTCACAACCAACTGTAACCCCTGGGTCAGGGGGATCTGAAGAATCTGGCCTCTATGGACACTTGAAATCATAGGATTCACACAGAAACATACATACATACGTATATGTATATACATACACACACACACACACACACACACACACACACATATAAATATATATGTATATGTATATGTATATATGTATGTATATGTATGTATATACATATATGTATATATAAATATATTAAAAGCAGTTGATTATTCTATGAAATACAATTGCACTGAGGGAGAATCACAAAAGGAAGGTCTGTCTCTGAAGTTGGCAATATTTCAATGTTTGTTTTTGTTGTTGTTTTTTTCTCAAATGACTGCATTTTAACTGTTAACAATGAGTGTAACTCATTGTTTAATTTTTGTTCAAGAATGATAGGAAGATATTATTTTTCATTCATTAATTTACCTTTTGGAAATTGTGAGGACCTCAGCAAATTAAATAAAATGCAATAATATGATTTCAGGAAAAACCAAAAGCACCCTATGTGTTTAAGGTCAGTCAGGATCTGTTTGAGAGGCGTGATTCCTTCTGAGTATTACAATCTCCCAAAGAGGAAAGCAACTTTATTTTTAATATACATAATAATATTTAACTTTTCAGCAGACTTTTTACATTATTCATATTTACTTGAAGGCTTGTGAGAAATTCCCTCTAAATCTCTGTTTTAAATAACACAATATCCCAGGGCAAAAGATTTTATTATTTTATATAAATATGCTAAATAGCATAAACTATACAGCATTTGGTAATTTTACAACGAAGGCCAGGCCTAAGATATATTTATTTATTGAGCCTTCCTAGACATGATTACAACTATCTTTTCCTCTTTCACTACTGCATTTTGTCTTTCTTCATTTCTTCTTCCTTCTTCATTTTAATCATCTATGTCTGGAACTCACAAGCTCATTCCACTGGTTTACTAGCGAACTAAACTCAGCCCTTCCAGAGTTCTTTGACTCTTAGAGATGATCAGGGAGTGTGTTCTGAAACTGTGTCTTTTAGCAACATTAGAAATCACTCCATAAAGTCTCACTAAAAGGGCTCCCCCAAACACGAGCTGAACAAGCATGAGACCAATGGGCATGCCACACTGGATGGAGAAGAATCCTTGAAGCTTCAAATCTATACAAAGAATTATTGGCAATAAAGGCATGCAAAGATTGGGATAATCATGACTCTTGGTAGTCTAGTGATAAAGGGCCGTTCATGAAAACATGCAAATAAGTAACATTATATAGACTGAACAGATTTTCTTTATGACTATGCACGTATACATACATACATACACACACACACACACACACACGCACACACACACACGCACACACACACACATGTTCAAAAACAACTAGTAGAAATAGAGGCCAGGAATTTGAAGCAGTGAAGAGAACAATAAATGAGAGGTTATAGAGAGGACAGGAAAGTGAGAAATTTTGTAATTTTGTTGTAATATCGAAAACTGCAAAAAAAAAAAACATTGCTGAATTGTCCAGCGCTTTCTTGACTTATTGTAGCTCAGAGATTTAAATTAAGGATACACACTCTATCTTATTACACTAAGAGGTATTTTATAATAAGGTATGTGACAATAAAAATATTAACAAATAAGGAATTCACTTAAAATTCAAGTTGAGATAATTACTTTTTGAGTGACTTTTACCTGTTTTCTCCCACAGATTTGAGGTTGAAAAGTGACTGTTTTGGTTTTGTTTTTACAGTTTTTCTGGTTCTTGCTAGAAATTTTACATTTATAATTTTAATCACACTTGCAATACATAATTATCACAATTATGTGTGCTGTTTCCTGTTGACTGGACTTTCAACACACTTAATTTATAGATACCTTTCAAATTATTGTGGGTTCCCTATCATACACTGAATGTCAATCATTGCAGCACTACTGATGTACCTATCAAAGACAAACTCTGTTTTCTCCAAACGTGTGGAATATATGGATTTAAATGTATTTCAGTGTTCTGTAAATAAATCTAATAATTTATGATGAACATTGTATGTTTGTTCACCAACACTTCACATAATATTCAATTTCATCAATTTTAGTAGAATGTGAAAATGCATCCCCCTGCATCTCCTTTGACATCACTTGCCATGCAACTCACTCTGAGTTGCATCTATTTCCTAAAAGCTTAGATGATACGCCTATAACAAAAGAACTATATCCTACAATGCATGTGCTATTTTAAGAGATTCCTATTAGAAAAGGTTTCCCTATGTGAATATAGACTCTTTCTCTCTATCTCTCCCTGCCTCTCTCTCCCTCCCTCTCTCTCTCTCTCTCTCTCTCTCTCTCTCTCTCTCTCTATATATATATATATATATATATATATATAATTATTATATAAAATATATAATTTCCATAATTATTGATGAAAATAGAGGTCGTGAATTCAAAAGGGAGCAAAGACAATTATGTAGGAATGATGAATCATAGAAGGGGAAAGGGAAAAGAAAAAATTAGGCAATTTATATTATGATATAAATAAAAATGGACTTTTTTTGTTAAGATCCAAGTTGAAAATATACTCAAAATAGGTTAGAGCTACTAGGAAAAATGTAGTCTGTTGCTTTTCTTCTTTACTTTACTGAGAAATGGTTGAGGTGATAGCCAGCCCACAGGTTTAGAGCACTGCAACTTTATACATCTCTTTCCCCTGAGAATGTAAATCATGACAAATAAGTCTGTGTGGGAGAAAAGGGACTCCGTTTCCATGCAAAATTCAGAGAAACATTTACCAGATTGGATGATATTTTATAAGGAATCCATTCTTTGAAGAGCCAACACCTGGTTGCAGTACCCTCATTCTCATTTGTTTTAATTCATGTCCTCATTAAATATGCATGTTTTTAAAAAGACCTCTCCTGTAGAATCCCAAGAAATTTAAAAATGTGTTCACTGTGAAATAAATATTCCTTATCTGAGTCATTTTGTAAACCTAGTTTAAAACTTACTGATATTTTTCTAAAACAATAGGCTCGCTAGAGTCTGATTGCTTAGGCTTAATTCTGATCTGTGTGTTTTTCCACTATTGGCTAAAAATCCCTACCTGTGTGTCCAGTGTGGTATAAATGGTGCATGGCAACATTTCAAAAAATGAACATATTAGATAGAGAGAAGACAGACTGATATAAATCCTGCAACACATAGATCTTTTAAATAGTTTACCGTTATATATTCTGTGGTGATTGTTGCTCCACATCACTAAAATCCTCATATTAGCTGATGTTCTCTTAGCTGTCTTTTGTGATTAATGATCAGAAACCCTCATGGCAAATTTACAAATGGAGAGGGATATTCTTTTCAAGGATTCGGCATATATTATAGTTTACTAAGTCCAGGAACTGCAATAGACCTGAAAACAACTTTGTGTTAGTCTGTAATTTGTTCAGGAAGTTCTGTCATAAACATCGTCCTTTACAAGGACTGACCTTCATGGCAGCTATGCCTGGACAATATGGTATCAAGCAAGAAAATTAATGCTGTTGCAATATATTAAATCTCAACAAAATGAATCTCCACAACTGTGCAAGAAAACTATGAGAGCAAAGTAAATCATGTCATTGACTGATCTGATTACTTTAGAGAGATCAAATTATAATGCAAAATCAAATGTCAGTGGCCTAATTCATCACCATGTATTTCTTGTTCATATCTGAGTTTGTTAATTTTCCTTGAACCTCAGTCATTCAACTGTCTCTGCCTTCTGCCTTAGAATATCACTATATTGCATACAAATGCTTTCCTCCAGAGTTCACATGAAATAGTCTTGTTTTATCTCCATTTAGTGTAAAGTCTTGATTACTGTGTTGGATATGATAGATCTTTTCTATTTTTCTTTATATTGCTATTATTTCAGAAAAAATTCAAACTTATTTACAGTTAAACTTCAAAGAGCTACCTAAATGCTTATTCAATACCAGGTGGACATCCCTGAACACACACACATACACACACACACACACACACACACACACACACACACACACACACAAAGATAGTTTCAATGGTAAGACATAAGTTTTAAAAATCCAGAGGTAAAACTTATTCCATGAGGGAGATAGCCTGATCATGAATGTGTTTTTTTCCAAGGTCAGTCTTATCCATTGTGTTCTAGGTGTGTTTATTCCTGAAATTTCCTCAAAAATAGGAATATTGGCTTGCACCCTGTGTTGGTGAATTGTGTGTTTGTGCTCTTCCCTGAAATAATTTCTCTTTTAAAACCATGGAAAAATTCACAGAAGTTCAAAAGCCAGAAAGATTTCCCTACACAACGTACAGATCTTTCTGTGATACACTGCAATTCATAAAAAATTTTAAGTACCCAAAGTGCCATAATCAGGAATTAATTAAATATGTGATGAATGCAGCTACTTGAATTATGTTGTAGGATAGTGGTTAATGGTATGAATAGAAGTCTAAGGTGTATTATTTTAAATTATTGAAATATTGTAATTTAAAAAGAATTACATTATTTCTTGACTACTCTCCTCCCTCCAATCTGTCCCACTGTTTCTCTCTCTCTCTCTCTCTCTCTCTCTCTCTCTCTCTCTCTCTCTCT
>NW_021604622.1:17520457-17613229 GCF_004785775.1 Grammomys surdaster
CTCTCTCTCTCTCTCTCTCTCTCTCTCTCTCTCTCTCTCTCTCTCTCCACACACGCACACACACACACACACACACACACACACACACACACACATATATATGTATATATATATATGCAACCTACTGTGCTACTGTGTCCATTTACTGCTGCATATGTGATAACATATGTATATACATATATATGCCTATACACACACACTTGTGTGTGTGTTTATGTGTGTGTGTATGTTTAGGTGTTCAGGTTCATATTTCTCATATTTTTATGTATTGTAAGTTTTTCATATTTTGACTTGGGTACCTGTTTGGTGATGATGTTCTCAGTTATCTTTCTACTCTTGAATAATCAATCACCAGAAACTACAGGGCAAAGGATTTGTTTTTTAATTTCATTCCTAGTTTCCACTTCTCCCCACTGCTCTGTCATCATGCGTCTGACAACCTTTATAATACTCCATGTTCCTCATGTGTGTCTCTCATATTCTGAGAGGCTCTGTCACTGGTTTTCATACAAGGATTCTACAACCTTAGTTGCCTCCAAGTCTTTAAACTGAACAAGTTGTGATCACATACAAAATACCCTAACTGTGAAGATTCTTAGCTTGATATTTGACATAATCAAATGCTTGTTCTCAAGAAATGTTGCTATACACACTGATTTTTTTAAAAATTACTGTTATAAATGCATGGCATATGCTGTTGGGTTTTATATAAAACATTTGATTAAATTATATTTGTAAATTCATTACCAATTTTATACCACATATTTTTCTTATATTCACTTCTCTTTCTGAATTCCTCTCAGATCCTCGCATTCTCCCATTTCTTTGCTTGAGAATTTGTGGCCTGAGTGGAATCTTTGCTTCCCTCCTGCTCTCTAACTGCCTTCATGATAATTCTATATTACTGTATCTTTATGTAGTATTCTTAAAACTATTGTGATTGATTGTACATACTTGGCCCAGGGAGTGGCACCATTAGAAGGTGTGGCATTGTGGCCTTGTGTAGGTGTATCACTTTGGGCATGGGCTTAAACACCCTCATCCTAGCTGCTTGGAACTCAGTCTTCCACTAGCAGCCTTCAGATGAAGATGTAGAACCCTAAACTCCACCCTCACCATGCCTGCCTGGAAGCTGCCATGTTTCTGCCTTGATGACTATGGACTGAACCTCTGAACCTGTAATTCAGTTCCAATTAAATGTTGTCCTTAAAAGAGTTGTGTTGGTCGTGGTTTCTGTTCACAACAGTAAAACCCTAACTAATAAAACTATTAAAGTTAAAATCAACAATGTATCCCTTTCGATTAACCATGTTATTTTTCTATTTTATTAATAAGCTATTGATGTGAGTTTTTATATTTCAAACTTTCCTAACATTATTGTGTGTGTGTGTGTGTGTGTGTGTGTGTGTGTGCATACAAGGTGTGTTGTTGATGTAAGGTTGATGATTACATGCTTAAGTATGTAATAAAAGTTATTCTGTTCTTACAAGTCTCTAATTTTGGCATTGTTTACACTCACAAAAATTAGTTTGCATTATTTACTACATCTTCTCTAAGTAAAATTTAGCCTAAATGACTAAAAAGTGCTTGTCTTGTTATAGATCTTGATATAATCCACATTTTCAGTGTTAAAAAGAAATGATATAAAGAGCTATGAACCAGCACCATTTGTAGAAAATTCTATCCTTTTTCCACTGAACAGTTTAGCTTCTTTGTCAAAAAACAAGTGACCATCGGTGTGTGGGTTAATTTCTGTGTCTTTAATTCTAGTCCATTGATCTTCCTGCTTGTCTCTGTACCAATGTCATTCAGTTTTTATCACTATTGCACTGTAATACATCTTGAAGTCAGAGATTTTAATTTCCCCAGTTCTTTTATTGTTGAGACTAGTTCTCGATATCCTGGGTTTATTGTTATCCCAAATGAATTTGCAAATTGCTCTTTCTATCTCTATGAAGAATTGATTTGGAATTTTGATGGGGATTGCATTGAATCTGTAGATTGCTTTCATCAAGATCTCTATTTTTACTGTATTAATGGTGCCAATCTGTGAGCATGGAAGATCTTTCCATCTTCTGAGATCTTCTTCATTTTCTTTCTTCAGAGACTTGAAGATCTTGTCATACATATCTTTCACTTGCTTGGTTAGATTCACACCAAGGTATTTTGTATTATTTGTAAGTATTGTGAAGGGTGTCTGTTCCCTAATTTCTTTCTCAGCCTGTTTATCCTTTGAATAGAGGAAGGCTACTGATTTGTTTGAGTTGATTTTATAATCAGCCACTTTGCTGAAGTTGTTTATCAGGTTTAGGCATTCTCTGGTGGAAGTTTTACGGTCACTTAAGTATATTATCATATCATCTGCAAATAGTGAAATTTTGACTTCTTCCTTTCCTATTTGTATCCTTTTGACTTCCTTTTGTTGTCTATTTGTTCTGGCTAGGTCTTCCAGTACTGTCTTAAGTAGGTACAGCCTTGTCTAGTTCCTGATTTTAGTGGGATTGCTTCAAGTTTCTCTCCATTTAGTTTGATGTTGGCTACTGGCTTGCTATATATTGCTTTTACTATGTTTAGGTATGGGCCTTGAATTCCTGATATTTCCAAGACTTTTACCATGAAGGGATATTGAATTTTGTCAAATGCTTTCTCAGTATCTAGTGAGATGATCATGTGAATTTTTTTTAATATAGTGGATTATGTTGATGGAAGTCAGCATATAGAAGAATGCAAATTGATCTTATCTCCTTGAACGAAGCTCAAATTCAAGTGGATAAAGGATTTTTCACATATAACTGGACACACTGGAAATAATAGAAGAGAAGTTAGAGTAGACCCTCGAATAGCTGGGCACAGGGGAAAAGTTCCTGAACAGAAGAAGATCAATGGCTTATTCTCTAAGATCAAGAACTGACAAATGGGACCTCATAAAATTGCAAAGCTTGTGTAAGGAAAAGGACACTGTCAAGAGGACAAAATGGAAACCAACAGACTGGGAAAGGATCTTTACCAATTCTACATCCGATAGAGGGGTAATATCCAATATATACAAAGAACTCCAAGAGAGTAGACTCCAGACAACCAAATAATTTAAAAAAAAAAATGGGGTAGAGAGCTAAACAAGAATTCTCAAACTCGAATGGCCGAGAAGCACCTAAAGAAATGTTAAATATCCTTAGTCATTAGGGAAACACAAACCAAAACAACCCTGAGATTCCACCTCACACCAGTCAGAATGGCTTAGATCAAAAACTCAGGTCCTAACAGATGCTGGTAAGGATGTGGAGAAAAAGGAACACTCCTTTGTAGGGCCATGAACTGGTCTTGGTTTTTGGTAGAAGTGCTGTCTTGAAGTAGCCCAGAGATCCTGCAAGGGACAGACATTTATTCCACTGCACTCCCAGAATCCAGGCTCCTAATATGGAACTGGCATGGAACTCCATTGAACTGCACTGTTCAGTCAAGTAGGGCAATGCAGCTCCTCCCAAAGAGCACAGGTAGAGGGCGTGACTACAGGCTTCAGGCCCTAGAGAGATTTGTATACTAATGAGATACCTGAAGGCCAGAGGGTGGAGCCAATTAAGTATTCTTCCCCAGACCCACTTTTTCCCTCCCTATTTAACCCAGGTCTGCCCTAAGTTTCATGGGGGTACTGTAAGATCCATCTACATCTGCCATGAAAATAAAGCCTTTTGGAACCATGGACTTTCTCGTGTCTTTGGTGCCTGCTGTGGGAAAAACACAGAGAAGGCCTTTAATGAGCCGCTATTGCCACAACCCCTGCACCAAACTTCCTGCCTGGAAGACTTCTTTGCATTCCAGCCATGGGGACCACCTCTTCAAGCAAGCTAGCCAGGTGCTGAGTCATCTAAGCAAGTACAGTAACTGAGTCTCTCCTGCTGAGTGCTTCTGGGGCCTCATTCTTCTCTCCCCACCCCCCTTGTTTCCCTCAACTGTGGGCTGGCTGGTTGTGCACCCACATGCTCCCAGGCTCAGTCCTTCCATGGCCTCTCAGCAGTGTCTGAGAGTCCAAGGGCTTGAGACCAGTCAGTCTCTGGCCACCTCCTGGCCCAGGGATCCCAAATCCAAGAGCTCTGCACTCCTGCAAAACTTCAGACTGAGTGAGAAATAACCCCCTCCCTGGCACCTGCCAGGCAGGACCTCATAGAGCCTGCCCAGTATCATGTATGGAGTGAACTCAGTCAAGATTCCTTCTAGTCTCTGTGGAGCTGTGGGAATCACAACAGCCCAACAAGATTCAAGAATCCATGACTCTGCCCACTTGTGAGCTAATCATTCCCTGTTCCCTTCCGTTGTTAGTGGGATTTGCAAACTAGTACAACCACTCTGGAAATCAGTCTGGTGGTTCCTCAGGAAATTGGACATAGCATTTCCTGAGGAAACAGCTATACTACTTTTAGGCATATACCTAGAAGATGCTCCAACGTATAACAAGGACATATGCTCCACTATGTTCATAGCAGTCTTATTTATAATAGCCAGAAGCTAGAAAGCACCCAGATGTCCTTCAACAGAGTAATGGATGCAGAAAGTGTGGTACATTTACACAATGGAGTATTACTCAGCTATTAAAAACAATGAATTTGAGAAATTTTTAGGGAAATGAATAGAACTAGAAAATACCATCCTGAGTGAGGTAACCCAATCACAAAAGAACACAGGTGATATGTACTTGCTGATAATTAGATATTAGCCCAAAATCTCATAATACCCAAGATGCAACTCACAGACCACATGAAGCTCAAGAAGAAAGGCCAAAGTATGGGTGCTTTGGTCCTTCTTAGAAGGAGTAACAAAATACTCATGGGAGCAAATATGGAGACAAAGCATGGGACACAAACTGAAGGAGTCTGGGGACTGTTCCACAGGGGTATCCATCCCAAGTGCAGTCACCAAAGTAGAAGCTTATGTGGATGACAGGAAGTACATGCTGACAGGAGCCTGATATAGCTGTCTCCTTGGAGGTCTGTCAGAGCCTGAAATATACAGAGGTGGATGCTCACAGCTAACCATTGAAACGATCATGGGGTTCCCAATGGAGGAGTGAGAGAGAAAACTAAAGGAGCTGAAAAGATTTGCACCCCCATGGGAAGAGCAACAATATCAACCATCCAGAGCTCCCAAGGTCTAAATCACCAGCCTAGGAGCACATAGAGAGGGACCCATGCCTCCAGCTGTATGTGTAGGGAAGGATGGCCTTGTCAGACATAGGTGGGAAAGGAAATTCTTAGTCCAGTGAAGGCTGGATGACCCAGTGTTGAGGAATTTGTAGGTGGGGAGGTGGGAGTGGGTCCTTGGGGGCACTTTCTCATAGAAGCAGGAGGAGGGGGGCTATGATGGGGGTTCCTGGGTAGATGGGAGGAAATGGGGAAAAGGGATCACATCTGAAATGTAAATAAAATATCCAATAAAAAATAAAAAAATAAAATATAAAAAAGAGCTATGAAAAGATATGCATCATCTTTAATAAGCTGCAAGAAATCTAATGATGCATGTGCTTATGTGCCCATATATGTGTATGTGTTGTGTGCACATTGACTTTTTTATGAGAGAAGAAGTTCAAAGTGTGGGTGTCTTCCTCAGTTGTGTTCCACTCCATAGTAATTGGGTCAGTGTCTCTTAGTGAACCCTTGGCTTGCCAGTTCTTTCTAGTTTAGTTAGGGATCTTGTGCTATCAGGTGCTCTGCCTCTGACTGGAGAGTTCTGGGCTGCCAAGCTGCCACCATTTCAGTTTACCTTGCTCTTATGTGGAGTTTGAGAAAACAAACCTTCATCCTCATTCTCTCCTGCAATTTTGTATCCTCTGAGCCACTGCCATGACCCACAAATTTAGCTTTTAACTATAAAATGACAAATTCAGGCTTGTTTGTTTGTTGTTTGTTTTCCTTTCCTCTTCTTTGAGTATTTTTGCACTAACTGCCGAATAAATTCTTATCAATGGAAGCAAGAGCATTAACTTGACTAAAACGCTGTTAAAATGCAAATGAAATGAAGTTCTGGGCAATAAAGAATGCATTAAGCTGAAACCCTACTAAACACATAGAAGGATAATGTCCTTGGGATCTTTTGCACATCTCTGGCTATTTTATATTTATGCTTATTTCTACGGCAGTCTTCCAGTAATTTTAGAGGCATTACATTTTTGTTTGCTGCAAGCATGATTAAGATGCACAGTGTTGCATGTCTTCCAGATATAGTTCTGAGAATCCTTCATCCCATGTACTGAAAACCAAACTGTGAACTCAGAAAATAAATAAATAAATAAATAAATAAATAAATAAATGTAATCACACAATACATGTCTTCTATTGTTTCTGCTTATTCTTAGGAATTACTGAATGCCAATATTGGCTTATTTTTCTATTATAATTTGGCTACCTAGAGTTATGTATGACATCTTGTTTTTTGTTATAAGGTGAATTATATATATAAAGGGAATGAAAATGTAATATTTAATCACATAATCACATTAGGAAGTTAACTATAATGATAATGATAACACAGATTTATTTTTATGAAGAGAAATAGTAATTCCTAGTGTGTCACTGTAGGTTGAGGATAGACATTTTCTTGCTTAAGATGTTTCCTCCCAATGGTCATAGATTTTGCTAAGTGAGGCATCTCTTTTGATATAAAAAGACAAAGTTTAAGCAAACAGAGTTAGGTCATTTCTTTTTACCTTGTTAGACCTATTCACATTTTGCTCAGAGGCTATTAAAAAATTCAGAGGATTTTAATATATTATCCCATAAAATAATTGTGTAATCTGTTATTATAATAGATCATAAAAGAGTATGGTCATTATAGAGTAAGTACTGCTCCAGAATCGTAAAATGTTAATAAGTGTCCAAGGTCAAGAAAATATAGGGTAGGTTTGGAGTTAAATCTACAAAAGCTGGTGTGCTCTGAGTTAAAATAGCTACAAAAGATTCATGAAGTCTATTCTATGCCAAGAACAGTATTACTGAAACTAATTTAAATGATTAGTTTTACTTTTTTCATATTATCCTTTAGAAAGCATGTGGCATACCCACAATTATTATAGCAATAAAAAGGACCATTTACTGGTCATGACATTGTTGTAGCTATGAGATATAAGGTTTCATGGAGCCAAGGAGAGAAATATGAAATAGAAAAACCTTAGGAATACGACATTGAATGTGTATTATCTTTTTTATGTTTAGTGTTGTGTGTTAGCCTCAATAGAGTTTTGTTCTCAACTACTTATTCTCATCTAATGTGGAAAAGAAAACATCATTATGTTAACACTGAATCAAATATGAGTTAATGAGCTCCTAAGATGGTAGCCCCAGCTCTTCATCAAGTTTGTTAGGTTATTTCCAAATACTCTCTTTCTGAAGCTACAATATTTACTTTGTCAGCTGCTTCATAAGTCAGACATCCATTGTCAAGTGCATGTTCTGTCAATAGAAAATACTAAGTGCAGTCCTGCCAAGTGACACAGAACCCTTAAGTAGTAGAGAAAATGTAAATATTTTACTGTCCTATTTAAATAACACTTCTTAGAGGTAAAACTGACCTGTTATTCTCCCATAAAATAGCTACATACATACTACTTTACATTCAGAGTCAGGAGTGCTTAGTCTATGCTTCTTTGGAATAGTGGCTTCACTGTGAGTTATTCCTGGAGTAATGTCCTCTTCTTCCACCTTCATGTGGCTACTAATTTTAAAGTCAGTTTTTCTTAATATTAAAGAGAAATGTCTAAGCTTCAATATCTATATATTGTGCTTATTTGGCCAGAAGTACTTCATCTCTAGGAAATATATCTTCTAATTTTAATACATACTTTACTTTTGTGATACTCTGATATTTCTGTTATTAATGAGAGTTGTAGGTAAAGCTAGTGAAGGTTATTGGCCCAGGAATGAAATCATTCAAGTCACTTGAGAAAGCCCAAGAACCTATACCTGGCTGTCAAACATAGTTCCCTATAAATTCTGCACATGGCCAATGCCAGAGTTGCGTAAGTTATTCCTCAAATACAGAATTTAATTGTCTGTGCTTTGGTGTAATTTGTTCATACTATATTTTATCAAAGTAGATGTACTGATATAGTTCTAAATAGAAAAAATATGATGTATTTATACTTTCATGTACTTAATAATTGAATTGTTATATGATGATATGCTAATTGAATCTCCTGTAATGATGATCATAGGTTAGGATATAATTATTAAGATGCAGTTCATTTATCTAGTTTGAATAAATATATTTATTAAGGAGATTATAATTAGATATCATACTCTTTCATAAAATGGTAGCACATTTCTAAAAATCATAACATTAATTTTTTTCAATTAATGATAATCGAATGATAATAGGAGTGGTTGTTATGTTTTAGAAAGAGACAAAAGGGTGGAAAGTTGGTGCAACAGTTAGGATACGTGGATGCCCTTGCAAATAACTGGGATTGAGTAATCATCTTCATGTAAGTTTACAGCTACCTGAAACATCAATTGCAGGGGATATGATGCCCTCTTCTAGCCTTGGCAGGCAGCAGGTATTTTCATGCTATAAATATATACCTCAGGCAAACCCTTATACAGATAAATTACAAAAAAATATTATAAAGGAATAAAAGTTGCTATTTACATATATCTTTCCAAGTAATATCATATTTTCTAGACATTTTGGAATATTAGTATTAGAAAGGTTCAGTAAACTGGCACCTCACTATTTCTATAAAGTGTTTATTGGTAGTATAAAAGGATGTATTAATAATGTAGAGTATAATATGTGAAGAAAGAACTTATGAACTCATCCTAATTATTTTTTTCAAAATTGCTAACCAACATAATTGAGCATTAACCAACATTAAAAAGTAAGTTTAGTTCAACTATCCCTTTTTTATTATTTGTTAACACAGGAAAATCAATAGAGCGTAAGGAAAATGTTTAATTCACAGCTCCTGTGAAGCAATAGCATATAATTAGCATGGAATTGTAATATCATTGATAAGTTCTTAGCTGTCCATGAGCTAAATAAAAAATAACTATTTCTGAGAACCTCAAACTTCTTGTATTGTCTTGCTCCTGCTTTCTGGTATTTTCATCCACATATTTTCTTCCTGAACTCATTTAAAGGAGGTCAGCTTGGTCAGCTATTGCATACACAGATACAAACAATTTTTGGGCTTGACACCTTTCCAGTAAAACAACACATGCTCATTGTCTTATGTTGCAACACATTAGCAGAATTTCAGCCTATTCCTTGTTGAATTCCACTTGCTTCTTTACAAAGCTGGCTTTTATTTATGCAAGTGCTACCGTCCTATTGGAAAAAGACTGTCAGAATCCATAACCATCCAAGTTGGAATGCTTCTAATTAAAACTCACCAGAATTTATTCTGGAGAGAATTATATACATTCCTTCAAATCCACAGAATGGGAGGAGAAACAATCCAACACAAAGGCTTTTTTTCCTCACAAGGTCCTTGTGGTTTGGGAAGGAACATTCAAAGACTTAGGTGACAAGGAGATGTGACATTTCATTTAAAATACTCATACCATGTGCACTAGTGTAAGAAAAAAATTTGGGGCTCTGTAGTCAAGCCCAGGACATAGAAAGACAAAAATATATGGGAAATGGTACAAAATTGGTCAAAGTGGTAGGGAGATTTTGTACTTGTCATATCATGCTGAGAAAGTAATGAGCACCAAGAAAACTAGTTAATAGGCTTCTTCTGTCATGTGGCTTCAGAAGGAATGACTTGTGTAACAGAATATTATGAGAGAAATCTAACACTATTATCACATAGACGGAAATATTAACACTTAGAGGAAAGAGAGAAAATGACTGATTTTTTTCCATGCTTTGTTTCTTTCTTCATGCTTTCTTGGGGACTCAGTTAACAGCTTCCTTAGTGATTCCTTCTGTGAAATGTTTTTTCCTCAGATTGAATTTATTTATTTTTTGATCTTTCCACTAATGAAATTTTAGATTAGAATGTTGGTAGTCTACGTTCAGCATTGTTAATGCAATCAATGTGAATTGCTGGCTTGATGGCTTTTATGTCACTTGACTGGACTTCATCGCAAAATTAGTTTGGGAAAGCATAGAAGGCTTTATAGTAAAAAAAAAAAAAAAAAAACGGTCTTCATATAGAAATGGAAAACATGAGTGAAAAACATATTTAGATACCACTACAAGGATTAGTGTTTAATATATAAAAACTTATTTCAAATAATGCGTTCAAATTACACTAGTAGTTGCTTCTAAATACAAAAGATCTCTGTTCTACCCTCATTTACAAAACATCCAGTACAAAACTTTCTCGTGACTGGTATAAAGATGGATAGGAATGGATTGAACTGCTGAAGATAGAGTTAGTAATGAAACAATGATAACGGAAATGGGGCGGAGAAGTGGTAAGATGGGGATAGAGAGATGATAGCAATAAGACAGCAATAAAGGTAATCCAAGGATGTAGAATGAATAGCAGTGAAATAAAACATCAAATGAGCTCTGAGTAGGATATTGCACTAAGAGTAGTTGGAGCATAATAGTCTTTTTTTTTAAACAGAATCTATTAATGTCAACATTTCATATTATTTTAAAAGTAAAGCCATCTAATTCTTTCATTTTGTAAGCAAATGAATTGGCTGTGTTCTATAGATTCCTAACATGGGTGGGGTTAATGAGTATGTGAAAATTCTGCTCAACTTGCTAACACATAGAATGTTATCTAAATATTTTTTATTAAATTATCTACTTACTATGCTTTTTTTCTGATGTTTTTATTTTCCCACGTGATAATAAAGTTATATTCCTGAAATTCCTACATAACGTTGGTTAACCAGTGAGAACAGTAGGTAGAATAATACATGATCACACCACAGACATCAAAATTCAAAATATGAAGTGTTTTTGATTAATACTGGTAGTCTACGTTCAGCATTGTTAATGAAATCAATGTGAATTGCTGGCTTGATGGCTTTTATGTCACTTGAATAGGCTTACTCACAAAACTAGTTTTAGAAAGTGTAGAAGGCTTTATAGTAAATAAAAGTCTTCGTATAGAAATGAATAACATGAGTGAAAATCATATTTTGACACCACCACAAGGATTGATTGATTTCCAGGACTGTTTTTCAGAGTCTCATCCTCTATGGTATTAGAATTTCCTTATTTCAGATTGCATGTACATGAATAAAAAGTTCAACACAATTAATTAATATTTTATTCTGATTAAACCCAATTAGTCACCCTGTTCTTAAGATCTAATTTAATCTATTATATAAAAATTGGTTACACTCATTCAGTTTATCTCACTCAGTAAAAATGAAAGTAATTGAATTTATTTTTTTCTCTAGAATACTTCACTTTTTAATACATTGTTTCTAAACATTGCATATTTTAGTTATTTCTACTTTTTAATTAGCCAATGTACCTGATTTGTTCAGTTTTTCTTCTATGCTCCTTAGTAGAAATTATATTCATGTTGGAAAGACATATGCTTTTAAAAGAAATCTGTATGTATTAATTATTCTTTAATCTATAAGAAGTTTTAATATGTATACTTCTACACATAATTCCTCAATGATGGATTTATATAAATGTCTCTCCACTTTCAAGTATCAAAATAGGAATATCTCAATATGAGATTTTTTTTCTTACAAGGTAAAAATTAGTACAATTCCTTTGAAATAGACCAAACTCAGTTTAGCCCATACATGTGCTATATAGAGTTCTATTTAATTTAAAGTACTCCTTTGTTGAATACCTCCTTTCTGAATCTCCTGCCTGCCCTGTCTCTTCTTTTAGTCCATGTGTTACTGTAGGAATGGTTTCCAATAACCTTCACTAAAAACACCAATAATCCTTCCTATGTTACTGCTTTGTATTCTCCATGTAGTAGTACTTACTTGAACATTTTTGTGTTGAACGTTTTATTTATGTACATGCAATCTGAAATGAGGAGATTCTAATACCATAGAGGATGAAAAAGAGTCATGGAAATCAGAGGACATACATTTTCCCTTTCCTTTCCTAAACTGAGTATCCTGATATACAACTTTCACAGATTATGTGGGACTCAAAGTCATATTAAAGGGTTCAAAAGGTTTATCTTTAAATATAACTCTTACTTAACGTGTTGTAGTCTACTAAATTTAGAGTAATTAATTATCTATTTATCTCTTTATGCACAAGCTAACTATGGTTATGTATTGGTATTGCAGATAACCAATATACAGTAAGTTGGTATCATATGCACCCTAGGAAGCAGATCTTCAAGAAGGCTTTCGCATTTAAAGAGGAATTGAAATAGAGGTAAAGAAATTTTCTTTATTTCTTAATGAAGATAGTTACTTTACATTGACAAAACCAGGCATACAGTAGCATGCAATTATTCTAGATTTGTCTTATAATTATGAAAATGGTATTAAAAAAACCCTCAAATGTTGTATTGCCCACATGATAACATCTGTACATTATGAGAAATATATGTCTAAATAGGAAAGACCAACTTTTTGTAACTTAAATAATAATAGAATGATAGTAAAATTTTCAGCTCAGAATAACAAAATATAGTAAAAGAGACATGAAAGAAGACTATCTAGACTCCATCCAATGCTCATTCCTGTTTCCTTCCTAGTTCTAAAGTATGATTCAATTACCATCCATGATGCTTAATACTTAATGAAATGACAAACATACCAGTCTCTGGACATTGCACTAAAGGACTATGTAAATTAGGCTAATTCAAGTGGAATGGTAAATTTATAGAGATTCTTCCCACTTGAATTATCCCATTCACTTTCACTACCAAGGCAATGGTAGAATAAAGTATAAGACTTCTCTGACAAATTATATTTTAATGAATAATTCAGCTCTATTGTTTTGATAATCAAACTAAATTTCCCCCCCCAAAAAATGCCAATGCCATTAGCTGTAAAGTTAAGAAAGGAATTGTTTAGTCAAAAACAAGTAATGAAACATCATAAAGATAGATAATCATTGTTTGGATGCTAGATTAAATACATTGTACAGGTAAGACCCTGATTTACACTAAATGTTTATATTTTGTTTTCTGATGTTTGTGTCATTATCATTTCTTCTTCCTCTAACCCCTATTCTTTCTCAAACTTACAGTCTGTTTTTTCTCAAATTGTCATTGTTTTGCATATTAAAATATGTAACTATAACATACAGAATTTGTTTCATGTTAACTATACGTATGTATGTATGTATGTATGTATGTATGTATGTATGTATGTATGTATTTACACTGAGTACATGGTATAATATATCCATTTCAGGGGCTCAAATTTAGGGAAAACTAATTCCCCTTTTCTTAACATCAATGATTATCTGTAGCCTTATATCTATTGGTAAGGCCCGAAGAGATTTACACAACTTGTGGTGGTACGTCAACTGGTGTTGTCATTATTTTATCTTGTTTAGTCAGCCATATTTTTTGAGCTCTCATAATTGTATCTTTTCTGTCATCTAAAAAAGACACAATCACACAGAAGACATATGCTTCTCTGGCTTAGAAAATCTTTCTGTGCCCTCCCCGACAGTGTTCCCTGAGACATAGATGTAGTGATTGTGCTATACCTGAATCCATTGTGGTGAGGCATTCCATCGTCAGATTTTAGCTGCAATTTCATCAGATATGCTTTTATGTCATATTCTCAGTTTACTGTAAAAGAAGTTTTTTTCATGATGATTAATAGCAACTCTTCAGGCTAAGTGTATAAGTAAGTGTTGAGAGTTGAGTTAGGAATTATGCAGGGTTAGGAAAGACAGCAATTAGTTATCCTCCCAGATCCATGGTCATGCTAAGTATGAATAGTTGATCATTTTATAGCTGTTATCATTAGATTTGCATTCTGAAATTTTTTATATCTTATTTGAAATTTATAAATATATATGTTCTTTTTTTTGTTTTGAATCAGATCCATCATGCCTCCTTCTCCTCCAACTCCCATTATAACTCCATCACATTCCCATCTTTTTAAAGCCCAAGGATTTTTTTAACCAATGATTGCATTTCTAAATAACTTCTGAGATAATGTCCTTAGATGTGTGTGCTACTGAACTATTTAGTATCGAGATAAATGCCAGTTTTTCAAACTTACGTTGCTTGACATACAACAGGGTTTTCAGAAGTGGAGCAGCCTTAGAGGAGGTTGAACTGATTGGCAGAGAGAAGAATGTATATATAACATAGAATATTAAACTTTCTAAAGAATCCTGTGGTTTTATATTTCAAATCATTGTTTTGCAGAAATCATGTTTTGCAGTAATCTGCAGGGTCAAAATGAAAGGGGTTTCAGAAGAAAAGTGTGTTAGTTGAAAGTACATAATAAAAAGAAAAAGATAAAGATTTGAAAGATGAGGGAAAATGAAGGAAAAGACAAAATAAAAAAGGAAAACATAAAATGTATATTTGATAAAGCTAAAATATTGCTGGGATTTTCCTCCCACCAGGGAAAAAATATACTGTCTACCTCCTGTGTTTAAGTACAGCATTATCTTCTTATCCAAAACCCCTTTCTACACTTAAAGGGCCCTAGACAGGCATTCATTTTCTGTTATACTCCATTGTGAAGTACTTTTCTTACCCTGAAGTGAATTTAAATTAAAATGCCATATGCTATTCTGAAGAGCTTTGTTGTATAATGTGCTCATTACAGTCATAGGCAACATTTTCAATTCCTATTGTGGCTATTACAGAGTAGCAACTTTGAAAAGACTGTGAGTGTGTGTATGTATCCATGAGAACATGTGTGTAATTTACTGGCTCATATTTGGATGGTTCCATATGTCATCTACTTTATGAGTGTCAAATATTTATGGCAAGCCACATCAATGAATTCAGACAGATTATTAATTAAAGTGAAATTAAACATGAACATACAAGTCTTTTGGCATTAAAATTAGAGTTTTAGAAATTTAGTTAGAAATTACAGTTTTCTAGTGGCAAACATTTAAAAATACATATGGTAGAATAGAAAGATCTCTTTGGCTATTGCCTTATGCAGTAATAACTTAAAATATTGTTTGAAATGTGATTGTGCATGAAGAACTTTCTCCTTGTCTCAAATAGCAGTATTTTATTACTATTTGTCTCTACAAGATTTCAACTGGCCCTTATTCTATGATTCATGGGAAACTGTAGGACATATTCTTCAATAGTAGAGGAACATATGTAAAAATAAAGACATGGGAGTTGGAGAGAGAACTCAGTGGTAGATCTCTTGCCTTGCCCTTATAAGTCACAAGATTAAATAAATACCCAATATTCATGATTGATACATGATTCACTTCCTCACACACAGTCTTAATTGACAGAAATGATATAAAAACATTTGTTTACCACTTATTTAGAGTAAGACATGACATTGGAAAATTTATTTACTTCTATTAGAAGCAAAATATTTTGAAATTTATGACTCAAGGATTTCGAAACGGTTCCTATGAATCCTCTTCATAGATAGCATTTAAGGTTTTTAGAGTATCGGACAGTTCCTAGTAACAAAGAATACAGAGTCTAACTGGCCATCTTTTGTTGCCAGGAAAGGATTCCAGTGGTGGGATGCTGTGTTGTTGGCTGAGAAGTTTCTATGGAGACCACTAAACAACTCAGGCAGATGTTATTATGAAAGATTGACCTCTGTAAACTGAGAGTGGTCCTCATTTGGCAAGGACAACTTGCATTCAGCTCGTTGCACATAGAGTGGCCAAGCTGGTATACATTTAAAACCTTCATTCATACATTCTAGTCTTAGCAAGAGAAAGTATTCTGTAGGCTATGGAAATAGAAACATGAACACCAACCCAGCCACAAAAGACCACCTTCACTTAAAATCTGTCTTGCCTCCAAAATGTGCTTGGACAATGGTGTCATAGAACATAGTGGAGCTACCAACCAATATTCAGTTTAACTTGTGCCCATACCATAAGAAGGAGCCCATGCTGCAATCTTCCTGGGTTGCTAGGAACCATGGAAGGAGTAGCCCAGAGAACTAGGGTAGAAGTAATTAGAACTGACATTAATAGACAAATAAGTAACTGAGTAACTAGCTAGCTAAATACATACATACATACATACATACATACATACATACATACATACATATACACATATACATGTTGGTATAAACCTTTCTGAATATTGTGCAAAGATGTGCTTTTGTATTTTCAACTGTTAATTTGGTAAGGGAAGAAAACCAAATGCTGGCAGGATCTTGGTATTGTTATTTCTATGGCCCAACACAGGCCAGAGGGAAGGCAAATGTGGTCACTGTCCATTGTAAGAGAGAAAAATCCATTTTCCATAAAAAAATAAGCTGCAGTTTAAATGAATAAATCTGTTCTATTTTCTGACTGTGGAGATACATGTATAACTGCACATGTAGGCACAGACTGAACTAAAGTGGTGAGCTGCGTTGGTAGGAAAACAGAAGGCACCTACGAAGCTGTCGCCTGTGGAAAGGCAGGCTGTTGTCGGTCCCTCTGCTCCCTCCTCATTGCACGGTGGTCCCCAAGGACCTCCCAGAATTAGACAATGAATTATTCAAGTGTTTGAATTACTTTCCACTTAGACAGATCACTAGAGATTTTCCTCTTTCTGAGTGAGCAGCGCTCTTAATCCCAAAGGCCTCTCCCTTATACAAGAAGAGAACTTTCAATTTTAAATTTAAAACTAAAATTCTATTCGCATGATATTCTAAGGGATCAAAATTCCTCCACTCTGTTAACACTTTTGTATATTGTTTCTTAAAAAGACCTCTGATATGAAGAAGGTATGAAAATATACTTACTATGCTCTTTTCCAGTAACAAAAAATTAAAAAGAACATAGGGAAATTGTCCCTGTTCAATCATTTATAGAGAAGAAATTTCTGTATTTTTTTTTATTAAAACTCCTGTATCAAAAATCTGAGGCTTGGAGGGGGAAAGCAGTGTTGGACAAATGAATCTTAAGTTAAGTGTGTATTCGGCTAGGCTAAGGGCCCGAGTTCAAATCTGAATCCTGATGTGACTGGGCTACAAATGCTAGTTAGCATGATTCCACTAGGCTCCTCCCAAGGACCTAGGATTGTCATCTGCTGCCTGCCAGGTTGGAGCCAGGTGCTGCAGAGGCAGCTTACTACTCCATCTCTCCTCTCTCTCTCTCTCTCTCTCTCTCTCTCTCTCTCTCTCTCTCTCTCTGTCTCTCTCTCTCTTCCCACAAGTTTCTGGCAAGCCTCTTTTTCTCTCCATCCTTTTCTATCTCTGCTCTCTCTGTTCTCATGGCTCTGTGTGCCTTTATGGCTTCTCCAGGTCTATGCTCCCTTCTCTTCCCCCACAATAAACCTCCCTTATATTAGGTCTGTCACATGGAATAATGTCGGGGGGACATGTTGGCACGGACCCTTCGGGTGCCCCCTTACACCTGCTGCTGCCACATTATATACTTCATAACAGCAGGTGCCTATCTTCATCTCTGGACCTGACACTTTCTTCTCACTTCTTCAGATACCTATGTGTGTTCCCTCTTGTAAACAGAGAAATGAAAAAATTAACTCTGTAATGATAACATGAAACACCTATAGTGTTAAATATAAAATATAGTCTGAAAAATTGAAGGGGACACTTCTTTTTTCGTCTTTAAAATTGTCACAGTGCATCAAAATTACAACAGACTTAGCAAAACTTTAACCTTTTGAGAAACTATTATTTTATATGGAAAAAAGATCCACTTATTTAGCAAAGTCATGTAACATTTTACACAAACACATCACAATTTTTAAGAGAGGGCAGCAGTGTAACTGAGAATAAAATGTAGGAAAAAGTGTAAAAAGTATATTATTTCCTGAACTAGAAAATATTGGGTGAAATTTTTTTCTTCCCCTTTATGAATTGTGAAGTCCTCTCCAAATTGTATTTGTTATTTTTGTTTGTTTAACTGATTAGTTGATTTGTTGATATCCTTGTATCATCTTCTTCTGGCTGGAATACCTATTAGACTAATTATTCTAGAGATAATTAAAACTCAGTGTAGAGAACTCACTGCAATGCACATTATCATATATATAGGATTTATTGGAATGATTTATTGGCTCTGAAAAGGAAGTCCAAGAATCCAGTAGTTGCTCAATCCACAAGGCTGGATGACTTAGTTGGTCTATAGTATTTACTGGAATCCTGAAGAAGTAGATTCAAATCCCAGTGAAAGAACGGATGTTCTAGCAAGCAGAAAAGGAACAAAAACATCCTTTTTATGTCATTATGCAGACTTCCATCAGAAGGTGTTGCACAGATTAATGTCTCAAGATCTAGATCAAAGGCCTTTCTTTGCCTTCCTACTTCAAATCTCCAGACTGGAAGTGCATTCACCCACATCACACTAAGCAAAAATACATAAATAAGTAATTTAAAGGAAGGAAGGAAGGAAAGAAGGAAGGAAGGAAGGAAGGAAGGAAGGAAGGAAGGAAGAAAGAAAGACAGAAAGAAGGAAAGAATAAAATAAGCTCACTTATGCCTTCTTGATCTTTAGCAATTGCTCTCTCATGTCTGTGTCTGACCTATCAGCCTTGGGACGAATAGTGACTTATTCCAGACTATATTAACTTAACAGATCCCTAGCTTCCACAAGCCAAAATGCTAAGAATGTCCATAGATTCCATTTGAAGGTGACAGTAGAGATTTTTCTGCTTTGGTGAACCTACAAACCTGATGTTTCCATCAAGGAATAGGAAAGAATTTCTAATTAAATATGTTCTTGTTTTTAGCATAAACACTTCATGAAAGTGCTACTGCTCTAGGGCATGGGATTTTGCACAGCCTGAATCTTTCTTTTCCTGGAACATCATCCGCTATAGTTGGCACCAGAATAAACTACGTCTATTCCCTTGGAGGTGAAAGCTATGCTTTTGGCTAAAATAATATATGTTACATGTCTACCTCTGCCTTTCATTTGCAAGGTTCCAGAGACCTGACTGATTAGACATGTTTGTGTTCTCTGTACTTTGGACATAGATTCTAATCAATAGAATTTTTTTCTACAGTAGTATGCTACATTTTATTGAGAAAAATAATTATGTTGATGAATAATAAAAGCATTGGGTAAAAATTTAAGATAAACATTATTTTTCCTTGAGGAAAAAAAATCTGTTAACCCAGACCTCAGAAACATTGTTATATGCTTAATTGAGAAAAACAATGCTGAGAAAGAGTCACAAATAAATTACATGATGATAAACAGCTGTAGCATTATAAATTAGCTTAAAAGACTCATAATTAAATTAATAATGTCCAGCTACAAAAACACAGAAAAGTTTATACCACTGCATTAAATTATGTTAAAATGTAAATAAAGGCCATACACTGTTTAGAAAAAATCTTCTGAGGACTGTAGAAATACTTTTTAACCAAATTGAAATAAACAGTGAGCCAAATATTTTAACTGCTATAAATATGTACTTACTTTTAGAAAAAAGTTCTGCCAACCTAGTGCAAAAATCATCTATCATAAATTTTCTCATTTTTCCTCCCCTAACGGCGTTGATAACATGAGCTGACACAATAATAACTCATTGAAAAACATCTGCAAAATCCAACATATGAAGAACTGCAAGGCCTGTGTGGGAGGGTTTACTTGAGCAAATAAGAAGAGAAAGCCCTACAAGCCCAACAGGTTTATACTAGAAATTATGGGAATGAGTTTGATATATGTTTTTTATACGAGTAGAATTGGGATTATTCAACACTGATGGACAGTTCTAGCAATTCCAAAACCCCAATGAAATTTCAAGGGAAATATTTTTCCAAAGAAGGTGAACTCAATGTGACATGGAAGGAACCTACTTTTTGAGCTCCTGTTGCAATGGTTTTCTGTAGGAAATGCTTTACATTATAGGTGAAATAAAGTTTGAACTACCTCTATATTCACAGAATAACAGTTTCACTTGAAAAGATATAAGACAGATATGCTAAGACCATGCAGACTGATCTGTATGACATAGGAGTTTACATGAAGAACAGAATAGTAAATACTAATACAATTTTACTTTTAGGTCAAAATTACATTTTAGGAAACTTGTAAATGCCACCTCCAACTTGAGATTTTCCCCAATATTCATCATTTTTCTTGATTATATCAGTATCCATATATTGATACAATTTAAATGTTGTATAACGGCATTGTTTTAGTCACGAATCTATTAATATGAAAGGACACCATGACCAAGATAACTCTTAAAAAGTAAATCATATAATTCAAAGCTTCTTTATAGCTTTATCTGAAAATGGGTTATCCATTTTCATCATAGTGTGGACACAGTAGAAGCGTGTAATTGAAAGTTACAGCCTGACCTAAGCATCTATTATAGACACACACATACATACACACACATATATGTATCATCTATATCTATAATTTAATCTCTGTGCCTAAATCCTATGCCTACTCCTTCAACTACACATTCACCTATACCTATACCTCTCATGTAAAGTATGTCCAAGGGCTCTTCAGATTTCCAACTCCTTTCAACACTATTGATTGCAAAATACTTCTCTTTTCTGGGCTGTTTCATGCTTGGTCTGAAGCTTACCTCAGCATATGGTCCATGCTATCTTCAACATCTTGAGGTTTTCAAGGCAATAAAGGCTTCACCTTCATAGCTTCATATATTGCTGTCTGGACCTCCACACAGAGATACCCCTGACAGGTGCCTGGCCTCAATGTCATTCCTTATCCACGAGGAAGATTCACAACTCATTCCTTGTAGTTTTGAATCTAAATCCACAACCATGTGACCAAAACACTCAAGTTAGTTCTGCTAACTTGGTCACCTAGGACAATTACATCTGCATTAGCTTTCTGTTGTAAATGTTTCCTTCCCTGCTTAAGTTTAACTTTAATTCCTTTTTACATTTTGGAAGTTGGGTGGGTCGGGCCTCTCCCAGATGCTTCTACTCTTTTTATTCCATTTTCTGTCATTCTTTCCTTTAACCATATTTTAACTCCTTGAGCCCTGGACTTAGTGCCATCATACTTACTCTTTCTCATTTTCTCAAGCTGTACAATTTGTATTTCTTTGTCCGGTTTGCTCCTTTTCCTTATAGATTTACACAAGAGTGATAGCTAATAACCAACCAACACAATCAATGCTAGGCTCTCTTGAACTCTCTTCTGCAATGTCATTAATCTAAAACTATTTAATTTGGCTCAGGCAGACTTTTAAGGGCAAGGGCAAAAAGCAGCCACATTCTTAACTAAATTATCACAAGAATGATCTCTGTGACACTCACTAACATGCTTCCCTTTTGAAACCTCTTGACCCAGACCTTCACAATCTATTTCCTCTCAATAATCATGTCTTAGCTATTCCTATTGATATAAACTAGTAATCTAAATTTAATGGTATTAACTGTTTTCTTAATCTCAAATCCCCAAGTCTATATTCCACCAGCAAGCTGCATGGTCAGGGATGTCCTCATAATACTCGAATCTCTAGTACCAACATCTGTCTTATACTCTGTGCTATTAGAGTAGAGACACCATGACCCAAGTCAACTCTTATAAAAGAAAACATTTAGTTGGGGCCTTACTTACAGTATTAGAGAGTTAGTTTATTACCATTATTCTAGAGACATAACAGGAGCATGGTGGCACTAATGACAGTGGAGCAGTAGCCGAGATTTACATTCTGATATGTAGGCAGAGAGGAGGCATGGTGTGGGCTTTTGAAACCTCAAATTACACCATCCCTTTAATGATATATTTCCTCTTCTAAAGCCATATCTACTTTAAACAGGCCACACTTATGTGAGCCTATGGGGCCATTCTTATTCAAACCACATACATACATTTGGAATACCCATATCACTCTACAAATTAGGACTTTAACATGATGAATACCTGATTCTATACATTAATGTACAACTGAAATCCATTTCAAAATGTAAAATAATTGATAACATTTAATTTAGAGGAATCAAATAATTCCTATTACTTTCAAAAGATTTTGATATCTAAATGTGAAATATAGTAGAGCCCTAGAGATTACAGTATGCCATACTGAGAGTGAAATTGTGTAGCCCCAAGAGGCCCTGCAAGCAGTGCAGAGCATGGAAAACAAAGCAAGACAAAGCACAGTACTCTGTTGGTCAGAAAGTCAAGAAAAATCTGACAAATGGTTATAAACTACATTTACATTTAGAGTATGACTTACCACATTACAGCAAGCAAGCTAGTAACAATTCCCTTGACCTTTTAGAACCCATTTATCTATTTTATCAGTATATAAATCTCCATGATGTTGTCTATAAATCACCTCACAATCTCACATAGCAATTATGAACATGCATGGTAAAACACCACTAGAGATTCATTTTAATAAATTGAATACTACGACTAAGCCAGGTATGGGGCTCATACCTATACCCCAAGTTATTGTCAATAGTTTGAGGTCAGCCAGGGCTACACAGACCAATCAGAAAAGATTGTAAAGGTATAAAAGGCATGCTGTAAAAATAACTAAAAAAAAAAATCCACAAACAAAACTCCATACTCTTGCTGAGTGGGAGTCTCCCTTGCATTCCCTGGTAGCATAATGAACAAAGGAACCAGGCAATAAAAATATAACAGCGTAAATGCAACACATATCTATGAAATAAAATAACGTTCATTATTTAGAGGTTAAATTATATCTACATCCAAAGCTATGCCTCTGGACAACAATTCGAAAAATACTAAATTGGTTTATTGACTATAAATAATTGATATTCAGTTGAATGAAGAAAATCTCTGTTTGGTGACTAATCAGTCCCTGAGATCCTTGTCATATATATCTTAATATGTATTCTCATGAGTAGGATTGTGATATCTCAATTAACTAATTTGTTATTATTAATTATTATAATTATTATTAGTGTGTGTACACTTGTATACACGTGTGAATATGAGGTGATGTTTATGATATGTATTTTGAAGTTGAAGGGTAAATTTAAAACATCTTCAGTTGTGGGCTCCTGTGATTGGACTCAAGTCCACAGACTTTTGTGGAAATTCTTTTCCACACTGAACCATCTTTCCAGTCTACAGTTAACTTTAAATAAATACAATCAATGATCCACAATGAGGTAAAGCCATGTATCTATGTAACACTCTTTCCTCTTTCCTCCATTACTGTGTCATCATTTGACAAAAGGCTTGAAAAAGACCATACTATAAGGAATAAAATTCTTCTGACAACGCTCATAAAATAATTTAGAAGCTGAATTTCAGTTTATCTTTCTAATATCAAGGCGTTAATTAATGATTAACTTATATTGAAGTTTAATATTTTCCCCAAAAAGCTACAAGACAAAATCAAAGCCCTCTTCTATAATTTTCTTATGTTTATTTTTCTTTCATTATATTTACTGAAGATACCAGTTCTATTTTTTGAGAAATACGTTCAATTGTATTAGTGACATTTTGGTATGTGCAATAAATGATACATAAATTTTACACTACTGCAACACAATTTTAGCACCTCAAGTGAAAGATACAAATATTTTACATCTTTTAAAAGGATAAAATCTAAATCTATGTTTTGAATTTAATAAATATTCAAGCCTATATATCTTACATAATGCCATTCTTTAAAACACATTTGTATCAATTTATTTTCATACACACTTAAAATGTATCTCTGAATTCCAGAAAGTCCCCTTGAGACTTATCAGGCATGTGACTTTTTTCTTTATTTACCTGTGAGAAGATATTATTTAAAACTATTTCTGTTATAATCACTACAGTAAGAAACATGTATATTCCAATGAAGGTAGATAGATGTGTGTAAAACCTTAATTAATAGTCAATATAATTGAGAAACTTCATTTCCCTTTTATTTGTTCATAATATTAGAGAGGATAACCTTGGTAAGCTGGACTTTGAAACTGCTTCAAATGATCTAATGAGGTTATTATTTCAAATGGCCATATGGTTTGCTGTTTATACCCTACTGAATGTAATAAAGTTTGAAAAGACTGCTTACATATTTCACCTGACTTCGAATAAAGAGCTTAACTCTAAGCTTTAAGACATCATTTAGAAACAAAACCTGAGCTATAGTTAGTTGTGGAGATTTATGGAATAGATAAACAAATATAGTCCTTTTACATATTATGTGAAATCCTTAGTAAATGAGAGAAGATAAGCTATTACACCTATTCCAAATTATCCTGCACAGCTAACTTTTTGTATTCTGAAATGAGAGTCCTTCAATAATGTGAAATAATAATAATAATAATAATAATAATAATAATAATAATATATACATGGGTAAATAATGATGATGATGATGGAGAGACAGTAGCTTGATTGATAGATAGTTAGAAAATAGATAAATATAGAAGATAGACAAAATGTAAATACATAGCATGAAGGATAAAAGATACATTGGTAAATAAAAATAAAGAAACACAATATACTAACTATAAAATATAGAAAGAAAGAAAGAATAATTAAAAGGAAGAAGAAAGAAAGGAAGGATGGAAGGAAGAAAGGCAGATAGATAGTTGAATGGGTATACATACATTCAGACAGACATACAGGTAAACATACAGATAAATGAACAGGTGGATAGATTTATGGAATTTCATGGAGCCCTAATCACTTGCATTTTTAATGTTTCTATTTATTATTATACAGACATTTTGTCATTATTCCATTTGATTTATTTGGATTATTCTGGCTTGAAAGTGAAATCTGCCACAGGCTAATGTGTTTGCACACTTCATCACCAGCTGATGGCACTTTCTCAGAATGTTGTGGAATCTGGGACACATAAATGAAGGCAGATGCCAAGGGTAGAGACTAAAGTTTTTACTTGCCTCTAGTTGTGGCCTACCACTCCTTTTCATGCTCTTCCCGCTATGTGGACAAACCACAGCAGTGGACTAATCCTTCCACCATACAATCTTCCCACTATTCTGTCTCCAGAACAATAAACTGTTCCCTCTGAAATCATGGGACAAAATAGACTTTTCTGTCCTATTGCTGGTCAAGTATTATTTTTTATAGAGATGGAAAAGGTAAAGAATTTTATTTTTATTCCAGTTTACCTTCTAATATCTGCTATGCTTTCTTATGTTTACATAGAAGAAAAGTAACTCAAGGATGACATCCTATATGTTTGGCTTTTGCTTTCAAATCACAATCCATCACTACTGCGGTCAGGATACAAATTCAAATAGGAACTAAAATGGGAATTATGGAACAACACTGTTATTCAATCAATTTCTTTTGGAGATTGGTTCTAATGCTTTGAATCAATAGGGAATTGGTGTGTCCCGATGCTAAAGGTCCTTGTTTCCAATTTGAGTGCTGATCCAACAACACAGATTCAAGAGAGAATGTGTTTTACCATCTACCAATCTGTTAGTACACAATTTCATTCTCCTTGATGGTAAAGTAATCCAAGGGCACTGTGTGTAATGGGATGTATTCTAGCCCAAGACAATGTAGGCTCAAGAATAGGGAAGGAGAGACTAGCTTACCCTTTTAATGCTAACTATTCTTTATATGTAACACACATAAAATTTGGGAGACACCTGAATGTTGATTAATCATAATTATGTTACTGTAATTCTCATACTCCTGCCCCCACACAACAATATCAAATGGTTAGTTTTCATGTCTTTTAATAAATTCTTAGTAGTTTTAATATTTTTCTACAAACATGTATGAACTATTAATTCATATTAAATACTAGGGCTTATACATCAGGAAATACAACACATATATTTCAATTAGTATAGACTGAATATCCCACCTTTTTTTTATTATCTCTTACTCTTACTTGACATTAATTTCCCACTCATATTTCGTGTTGAACAAATACTGTGATATCTGAACTCTTTAAATTATTGTCCTGCAAAATGAATTATTTCCAAAAAAGCATGTTATACTCTCAACCTCAGCAGACTTTATCCATCAGTCTCCTGTTCTGTACACTGGCATGATTCTCACTAACTTGGCACTAGACAGAAACAATCTCAAACATTCTATAAATCCTTTGGTTTTATTTTCCCTAGGTGAGGGCATAAACAGCACTGGCTGTTCTGACGCCATTTCCCGCACTCAGTGGAATAAACCTGAATAATGACAGCAGAGCCAGAAGCTGAAATTTTAAAGAGATACTTTTGCAAGTCCCAATAAGCTGATTTGTGCAGTGATTACTTCATAGTTCACTTAGTATCACTGTCTCATCCATCAAACACCCAGGCTGACTCAGAAGTCATACAGTCTTAAACTCATTATTTTCCTGACTTAATAAAAGGTTTCTGAGATTTGTTAGAAGCAAGAAATAGTTAGTGAGTTCCCCAAAAAACCAAGCTTGCAGTAACTATGATCTAGATGTAAATCAAAACCTGGAGAACCAAATTGAAATAAAAAGATGTCATGGAACTTAAGTTCATGTTAAATGTCATTCTAATCCTTTTGTCTATTCTTCCAAATATTGCCTGTAGAGGCAATACAGCCAAAGTCCACATTTCATGGTAAATTAAAGATAACATATGCACTATATTAAATACATATCTCTATTCAGCTTATGGCCATGTATAAGGCAATACAAGGTTCATTTGCTGAGGAAAAGTAAGATGGAGTAGAAATAAAAATCATTTGCAATACAAGAATGGTGATCTTAGAATAATCTGCACTGGAAGAAGAAAAGACACTCCCCTGAACTGAGAAAGACATGCCTAAACACGCACACACAAACACTCACTCATAATAACATATACACATGTACAAATACATAAAAACATGCATGCACATACACATACATACACAAAAAACATACACATACTTACAAATATACACATATATATACACACACATATAGACATGCATGCACACCTATACAGACACATGCATACACACACATAAACACACACAAACGTGAATACACTTACATGTACATATATGCACATACATAATTACAAACTTACATGCTCATAGCTCTACACAGGATACACATACATGCATGCACAAGCATTGTACCTACACACATGCAGACACACATAAATACATGCACACGAGCACACATGCACACACACATATACAAACAAAAACAATGAATAGGAAACATCAAACAACCAGAGCTTTTTGTTTTAAAGCAGAATTCAACTGAAGATACTAAAACAATTTGATTTTATATGTGAAGAATATCAAAACCCCTCTTATACATACTTAAAGAACGGATGGAGTTTACAGATGCTCACAACAAAGTCACATACGGACTATACTATATCCTCTATAATCAGTTTAAGGACCTTGATTTTATCATTAACACTTTAAAAAATCATTTATTTATTTATTTACACTTCAGATTTTATTCCTCTCCAGGTCCACCCTCTGACTGTGCTGCATCTCATACCTCCTCCCTGCACCCCTGTCTCCACAAGGATGTCCCCACTCCCCACCCTACCAGACCTCTAAACTCCCTGGGCCCTCCAGTCTCTTGAGGGTTAGGTGCATCTTCTCTGACTGAACTCAGACCTGGCAGTTCTCTGTTGTCTATGTGTTGGGGACCTCATATCAGCTAGTGTATGCTGTCTGGTTGGGGTCCAGGTTAATTGATACTGCTTCAAGGCTTTAAAATTCAGAAATACTTTGGGTAGATAGACAGTCTTCAAAAGCGCCAAAAGTCCACAGAATATGACGTTTACAGACACTCCTTTATTAAAGATCATTTGACTAGAGACCTGTCTGCTCCTGACAGCACCCCTTTCTTGGATTCAAAGAAGAATTTGAGCATCTGTGGAGTTGCTCCAGTTGTGGCAAAGCAGCCACTAGGCAAGAATTGCCTCAATTTATCTGCAGACAAAATACTGTCCAGAGAAAGAACACACTATGCTGAATAGTTGACTGGTAATGAAGGAAAAAGGAGGTGGATGGGGGAGAGCTGAGATTATAGGAGAGAAGGAAGCTGCAGTAGTGTATAATAGATAAATTAATAATAATAATAGTAATAGTAATTAATAATAAAAAAGTACTTTCCTCAGTGAGACTTCCTTGGGAAAAAATCTAAATTTTCATTTGCAGGTGATTATAGTTGGAGATGGTCTTTGGAATAGGCATGATTTGTATGTCTTGCTATTAATACTAATAATGAACAAGAAATGAGCATATATTTACCACGAATCTTTATTTTCTTTAGAATCTTAACAGAAGAGAAATTTCGAGTTCATTCATTCCCTTTGTCCCTTTTTAATTTCATAAGACTCTCAATACTTTTTTTTCATTCAAGTCACCAGCAGCAACTCCATCAGTGTTCTTTCTTCTCTACATTCTCACCTACATTTGCTGTCTTCAGACAACAGCTATTTTAACAGATTGGAGGTCATACTTTATATTGAACTTATTTTGTATTTCCCTAACACTTACTGAATCTGAGTACCTGTTCACACATCAGTTGAATATTATTAGTTTTATTTCTCCTAAATTATATCTGCTCTTGTTCTTTCTCATATTTTATATTGTTTTTCTTATCATTGAAATATATAAATCCATGTATTTAATGCTAAGGAAATATGTGGTTTGCAAATATTTGACTGATTATAGTCTACCTTTTTCATTTTGTTTGCTTTTCCACTCTGCATAGACATTTGAATTTAGTCTCTCTCATTTATTTTGGATCTTACTGCCTCAACATAAAAATATTTTCCATGAGCAAATGTATTTTTATTCATGTATGTATGTGTACCCCATGTATTCCTAATGTCTTTAGAGGCCAACAGAAGGTACTGGGTCAGCTGTCACTCTAACTATGAATGTTTGTGACATAGAAGGTGAGAGACTGGACTCAAACTCTAGTCTGCTGAAAGAAAAGAAAAGCAGCAAGTCTTCTTAATCACTGAGTCATCATTCTTGCTGAAGTGCTCTCTCTCTCTCTCTCTCTCTCTCTCTCTCTCTCTCTGTCTCTCTCTCTCTCTGTTTGTGTGTGTGTGTGTGTGTGTGTGTGTGTGTTCAGTGTTGCCAAGGCCAATTTCAATGAAGACACCTCTGCCAAAGAATATTAAATTACGCAGCCTCCCATTTAGGGTATAGTCAATTAAGAGTTAATTTTTGTATTTGGTTGTGAGATAACACTACAATTCATTCTTTGGAATGTTAGTATCTATACTTCTCCATATATTTGTCTGTCTGTCTGTCTCTCTGTCCATCTATTTATCTATGTATCTGCCTATCTGTTTTGTGAATCATTTTTCTTTTCTATATTGTAATATTTTGCCCTTGTTTAAACACACACACACACACAAATGCACACACACACATACACACAAGCAAGTGTGTATGTGTGTGCTTGTGCACACAGAGACTAGAAGAGTACACACAAGCACAGTATTAGTAAACTAAAAAATTAAAAATATATTTTTCACATATGCTTGTAATAATCCCTTTACTAGCTTAAGCCCAAAGTATCTGTGGATGCATCAATGTTACACACACACACACACATGCAACAACACAGTCTGTGTGAGGAGGACAGAGGACAACACTGAGTCACCTCTGTCCTTCCATTGCATGGTGGGTTCCAGAAATCAAATTCATGTTTTCATGCTATCTCTGAAATATTTGACTAATGAAACATCTCTCCTGTTTCAGTATATTAAAGATGAAAAAGAAAAGTAATTGCATATATTTTTGTGTTTTAAAAATGCTTTGTTTACTAATTAATTAAAAGCAAACATTCAAACCTGAATTCAAAACATTTTCTTTATGAACATATTTTAAATCACAGCTTCCACTGAGTATATGCTTGCTTTTATGAGTGCTTTTCTTCCATGTGACTCTACTCTTTCTTTTTATCTAATGGTTTGTGTGTGTGTGTGTGTGTGTGTGTGTGTGTGTATGTGTACTTATGCACACAGAGACTAGAAGAGTGCTTCTGTTCCTTTGGAGCATGAGGTTTACGTAGTTATAAACAGCAGGATGTGACTTTTAGAAAAAAATAACCTGGTCCTCTTGAAGATCCCTAAGTGCTCTTAACTGCTGGGCTATCTCTCCATTACCTTATTATCTTTTTTTTTCCTTGATCAAAGTTTAGACAGTAAAAGGTTTGAGCATGATCAAGTCATCTGAAGTAACAGAACAAATGTTTAAGGCTTAGTTTGTAATTTATAACTCCTAGAATGTCTCAGAAACTGGATAAAGTACCTCTCCCACATTAGTGGCTCTACCTGAACATCCACCATCATTGCGTGGTTATTTATAAGCTGTTAGCAGCTGCTGTTTCCTTCCCTCTCATTTTCTCCATGCTACTTAGGTTCTATCAGAAGGCCATTTTAAAAATTGTTCCTTAGAATTTCGGTCAGCTTTGACGTTTCTTCTCTAATTCCTTTTTATTTTATCTTAATGGTGATGATGTGTCTTTCAATGTGGTACCAAGGATATTTATTCAAGTCACTCAGCCATTTGAAAATAAGTGGTACTCTAGCAACTCCAAACCTCCTCATTCAGAGAAAATATCCTATTGCTCTCTCTCTCTCTCTCTCTCTCTCTCTCTCTCTCTCTCTCTCTCTCTCTCTCTCTTTCTCTCTCTTCTTGTAGACATTCCCCTCACTCAGCTCAACTATAGGCTAGTGAAAGATTCTGAGTTAGGAGAAGATATTATATTCTGTTACATAACTAATTATGAGCCTTACCTCAAGTTCAAATGTGCACTTTGGGTCATTGATTACACCACTGACCCTGGATAAACTCAGGAAACAACAGAACAAAACAAAAGAACATTTATGGTGGGGAGTAAGGCTCAAATAGAGAGGAGCAGATTTTAAGAGGAGCTGTGAGAGGCTCAGAGAAGGTAGGCTTTGTATAGTGCATAAAAATGAACTATAAACATGTCCAATCTTGTCTGACAAAATTCAGTAACAAAATTATTAGAAAGAAAAGACCACATTCTAATTTATTAAAAAACATAAATAACATATTCATCAAGCACATGAAAATACTGAATGATCACTGTTTACAGAGAGCAGAGATCACTAATAATACATAAATGTAATTATAAACATGAAAAGGATGTCTGACTAATTAACTCATCTAATTGTTTGTGACTGAATTATCACTTTAATATTTTGATCACTTTTACCTTGAAAGAGGCTTTGCAAGATTAAAATAGAAATATAAGATGGAAAACCTGTAATACTGCACTCTTACCGATGCTATATTTGCTTTTTTTCCTATTTATAACATTTTCTATTGGATGTATCTTAAATTTCCTCACATTGTTACTAAAACATGATTTATTTCTAATTTTGTACAAGGAAAAAGAAATAGTGACAACTCAAATAAATATTCTTAGACATGCATTTGATTTTTCATTTGCTTATCCATCCTTCCTACATACACACACAGACATACACACATATACAAACACACACACACACACATATATACAAACACACATACACATACATACACAGAAAAACATTTACATACATTCTTCCTGAGGAGCTTTCTCTCTGATACATGTCCACAAGTACTCTTTCACTAAAACCCTCATATAATTGCTCCCTTATCCAGCAGAAAGTTAATCCAGTTCCATAAATATGTCCATGTTTATCAGTTACACACATGTCATGTGTCCTTTGTTTCCTATATAGAGTTCCACTGATTTTCTGGAACTTACACAGACAGGAAACTAAATCATGGGTCAAAACAAAGAAATAATTTCAGGCAGGAATCAAAATTTTAGGCTAGAACAAAGAAGTAGGCTTCAGACATGAAAATGTCTTTGGACTAGTACAGGGAAGGTGGCCTAGATAGTTTGGTCATCCTGATAAGCCCTTAGAAACAGTGATCATGGGAGTGTTTAAGGAATTTTGTTTATTGCCTTGTTTGTTCTTTGACTGTTGATGTTTATTGTCTTGCTTGTTCCTTGACTATTTGCATCTATTGTATTGCTAGGGGCTCAACCTAGAACTGACCTGAACACTTGCATGTAATTAAAATGGTATAAAAGCAAAAAGGAGGAGGGGAGATGGGATAGGGGATTCTAGGGAGGGGAAACGGGGAAAACTGATGACATCTGAAATATAAATAAATAAAATATCCAATAAAAAGTATATACATAAGTGATTTTTAGTAACTTTCACATTTATTATTGTACTTAATATCTTATACTAATTAAAATCAAAACATCTGCAGAACTTCTAACTCTTTGGGAATGTTTGTCTCTCTCCCACCCTTCGTCCTGTCCTCTCCATCCCTCTCATACCTTCTACTACCCTTTTCTCTTTTCGAAACTTTATCCATCTCTTCCTCTCTGTCATCCCTCTCCTGACCTTTTCCCCACCACCTCCTCTACTCCACTCTCCTCCACTTCTCTCCATCCCTGTCTTCATCTCTCAAAGTGTATGCTTTACACTCCTCCATGATCTGAAGATGATATAGTCAAACTTCTTATAAGCCAAGGCTTCTTGTCAAGATTTTCAACTTCAAAAATTCATTCTTAATACTGCCCATCATATACACCTCTCTCCTCATTCTTCCTGGTTTATTTCCACAATAAATTTGTATATTTCCAAAGAATGGTTCTATTTCTAAATATTTTTATTCATTTATGCTCTATTATATTGTGTCTTTGTTCAAGTCCACATGTATTACGATCATTTTTATGTAGTATTTTTAACATGCCAGCGTAAATAATAGTAGCATTTTTTTTCTATATTATCTTGATACTTCACATCTCAGTGAAGGACATTGTTATTAATTAGTCAGATAAAACTCATACTAATTTTTATTATGTTTTTTTTCTCACATATCATATATACCTATTAGAAGGCCTTAAAATACACGAACATACCCACACATGCACACACACACACACTGAGAAAGTGAGAGAGACAGAAACAGAGAGGGAGAGAGACAGAGAGAGAGAGAGAGAGAGAGAGAGAGAGAGAGAGAGAGAGAGAGATTGATTAAACCACAAGGAGGTATGTATATTTCATTCTGTATATGGATACGGTACAATGAGAAATTTTGAACAATGGATGGAACAAAACCCTAAAATCACTACAGGAGAAATTATCTGAATAGTGAATAAAATTTAGACTTGAATCCATCACCTTACACAACCATTGATTGAGGGTTTGAGTTCATAATCACAAGGAGGGTATGGAAAGTAAGGTGAACATTGGAAATTTCTGACTTCTGTGCTGATAGGACACTGTGAAAATATAGTGCCAGTATGTACCTGGCTTTCCTATTTCAAATTTTTAAACATCATTAGACCACAAGCCAGATTATAGTACAATCAACATACAGGGTAGGATTTTGGTCCTCAACTAAATCTCTCTGGAAACACATTCATAAAGACACTCAAAAGTATTTCCCATTGATGCTCTATTTTGTCTTTTAATTCTGTGTAGTTGAAAATGAAAATTTATTGTTACATCACCTATGCAATTTGAGTCTCAAATGATTAATATGTTAAGAGTAATATTTTCTTACCAAATATGTAACCAAAATAATGGATTGTCTCTGGTAATTTGAGCCCAAGAGGTGGTCATTTGAGATGGTCAGCTGACATTCTATGATTAAGTCTGTGATGGTTGATCATATCACTCACTATAGTTGTTAAATAAGATGTATCAAAATAAATGACAATATTAGGGGTTGTAATTTGATTCTTACTATCATTTGCATGCAAATTTCTGTTAATTTATAATCAATTAAGTGAACTAAGTGTTTGCTTCTATGATAGTTAATATTGTCACTTGTATAAGATATAGAATCACCACAGATACAATCTAAACTTGCATATGAGATTTTCTAGATAGATTAGCTGACATCAAATAATTAACTACAAATGTGTCCCATAACATCCCATGGACTGTAGTGCTGAACTAAATCAAAAACAAAAGTACAGCATTCATTTGTCCCTGATATCTGACTGAAAAAGTCATGTGACCAGGAACCACCAGGTCATGCCACCATGACATCTCAATATGACAGAATGTAGCTTTGAATTGTGATCCAATGTAAAGCATAGTTGATTTGTTTAGCTATGTGTCCCAATGATTAGTAAAGTTACTAAGCCAAGCTCTATTCTAAATGACCTGTTGGTATACTAATCAACACTTATATATCTCTTTTCAATTGACTATTATGGCATAGATTTATTTCCTTATATTTAGCTATGATTTAGATTGTTTCTTTTACTACTAGCACATTAATTATATGTTATTATTAAATTCTATCAGTAATTTTAGGTGCAGGCCTCATCCATATCAATCTCTTATATCATTTTAAAAATTAATTACTTAGTTAATTTCCTGTGTGTGTGTGTGCGTGCATACACATATATATGTGGGTTACCACAGAGGCCAATATAGTGTCAGACCCACTGGAGCTAGAGTTATAGGCAGTTGTGAGACACCAGGTATCAGTGCTTGGAACTAAACTCAAGGCCTCCCAACAGCAGGTTGACTCTTAATCTATAAGTTTCTTTCCCAGTGGCTCAGCTCCCATGTACCTTATGTCATTCAAGATAGCATATAACCTCTGAGAAGCATGTGTAGAGCTTCTATATTCATCTCCTAAGTGGAACATGTTTGTATAAACCAGAACATCATAAAACTGGCACTTTGCGCATGTGAGTGTATGGCTGATACACTAATGGATAAATGACATATTTAAACAATTTTACTGCATTAAAAATGTTTGTCTAAAATGTTTGAGGACTACTTTATTCTGTTTAGGAAATAACATATTGTAGAAATGGATGGCTAATATTCTTTTTTAACTTGTCAATTTTGTTTCTAGAAAATGTAATTTAAAAAAGTCGATTCAAATACACAATTCTTTTCCATGTTTTATATATTCCATTTCCATAGACACTAACACATTCTTAGAGAGGCTCATATATTAATATGCACAAATTATATATTTTTTTCAAATAATCATTATTACTGTATTTAAGTTAAATACAGCATTTATTTGGCATTACTATCAAGAACTGCCCTTTCTTTGTTTCCCTTTGCATATAAATCTTTGACTAGATATCTTTGTTTCACTTTTGTGTTTTACAATATCATTTTCCTGACTTGTTTAATGTTCATAAGGACAGAGATTAGGAGAAGTCCTCTGTATTATTTATTTGCTTCATTCTTCTTGCCTGAAGAATTTATATTTGGATTTATAAATAACAACAATCTCTATGTAGGTAGAAAAGTCTTTTTACCAGTAATTGAAAATAAAAGGTTGGAGGGTCTTTCTTAAATCATATTATTGTGAAATATTCCACATGTCAATATTTTTTCTTTAGAATCACAGTTTCATTCTTTAGACAAATTCTTATAGATATTTCTATAATAAACAACTACACACTTTTATAGCATCAACATTTTAACTTCCTTATAGAAACTGATTTATAAAGTAGAAATGATGATATATTCACAAAACAAATTTTTCTCTTGTTACCAGTTATCACAAATTCTTTGAATATCAATGCACCTACAAACTCATAAATTAGTGCATATATATGAATAAACACAAATATATATACATATATATATATATAAACATATATAACACATACTAACATATATATCCATGAATCATGTAAACATTTTACCACTCATAAGATGCTAATAATTTTAAATCATGTAATGTATTTATGTATTATTAAGAGAAAGTAAAACAATGTTTATGAAGTAAACAATACTAAGTAATTAATTCAAAACAAAATTAAATTATTAAGAACAATATTATGAGAAGAAATATTATTTGATGTTCAATGGAACTTCATTGGAAATTAAATTAAGCAGAGATATCATACCAAGAGAATAACAGTTAGTTTTTATGAACTCAAATATTAAAATGTGACTTTATGGAGGGAAACTTTCTAATGTATGTCTGGATCAAATAAGGCCCAGAAATTGGGTAGATTTTTTTTTCAAGCAGGATTATATAAAAGTGAAATGAAGAACAAGAAGAAGGAAGATGGATGGGGGCAATATGAATTAGAGCACAGGAATGTAGTAAGAAGGTCTGGCTCCTTCTCTGATAAGTGAAGATACATGACATCAACACATGGAGAGAATCGCTTTAAGAGGAAAGAAGAGCTGAACTGAGAGGTTCCTTATGGAAGGGGACTGAAAACTTAACACATTCTTCTAGGAAGAAAATGAATATAGTATGTGGGTAACTCAGTAACACCAAACATCACATGGTCTTTTATTTTCAGAAAGAAGTTTCCATCTCTCATGTCACCTGAAACATCTTTTTTTGGAACAGTTGGACCACATAAAAAGTATTTCAGTTTTTCAAGAGGCTGTCTTCTATCAGGCCTGCTTTGGAAGATGGACAGAACTTAAAAACTGTATAGATTACAAAGACAATGGCTGAGAAGATGAAAGTTTGTACTACCGATGCCCTCAGAATCTGCCTAAGTTTGACTGAAGACTGATTTAAGAAGTTTGTCAGTTCAACCATGCCAATACAGAACAGCTAAGATATGTGGCTATTTTCTCTAAAATACAGACAGAAAAAAAAAGAAAGAAAGGGAAGAAAGTGGAGACTATTTTTTATGCATAGAGATAAATCTCCATAAAGGACATTTAGTCCTCAGTCAAGTAGATATGTGAATCACCCATCTGAGAGCCCAGGACAACTATCACAAATAAACTAAAGAGGGCAGGAAGATAATTAGTTAATAAAGTTTGAAACTGGTGAACAATAAATCATACAGAATGGATACCATACAGCTGAGAAGTATAATATCAACTACATCTACAAGGTATATATCTTTGTTTTTACATGAAGTGAGGAATTCACAAATTTCTGAGACTGTGGTGTGCTTTTATTTAAGAGTATGATTTTTCTCAACGTCATGTCATATATTGTGTGAAGATGTACATACTTGGATGCCATACAAAAATTTAAATCCAGAAGTGACAGAGAAATACTAGCCTATTCTGAATTGTACAACATGAATTTTAATGTCAGCTCTTTGTCTCTTCTTAGGGTTGTAAACTGAATATTCTCCTTATCATCTATCTTTTCCAATAAATAAAGCTATAAATGTCTGTCTTCTATAGTTCCCTACTTAATAAAGAAGACTGGAACTGTATATAGAATACTATGAATTCTACTTGCCTTTGATGAAGAAAACACATTCCTAGTCACCACCCTATACCACACATCTTCACATGTCACATGCTTTAGAAACTTTTTTGAGAGAGAGCAGGTGTTTTAATGCATATGTCAAATGCATTAGCACCTTTACACTTGTATGCTAAGTTCGTACAATGTAAGGAGATAGTGATAAACAGTACTATACTTACTAAAGTTATTTTCATTTGCTTAAGAAACTATAGAGATTTTTAAATAGTGCACTTGACTTCTTTTGTACCATGAGAAAACACTGAAAGGGATGTAAGTAAGCACTCTGTATTGTGGGATCCACAGATGAGATGCTGGGCTCTGACTGCATAAGGGTATAATGGTTTTCTGACAGCTGAAGGAGTTAAGTATAACGACATTCTAAGGCTGGTATTTCAGGTGAAAACAGAGATGTTCTTTGACCTTCCTTTCTGTGTTGCTATTAACATCCTTCCTATTTGATCACTCTTGAATAATCTTCATTAACATAAATGCAGAATAGAAGTAAAATAATGCTATTTAAATATTAATTTTCTGATATATCAGCTCATAAGGAAAATTCCTTTTATGAACACTAAATGTTAAATGTCTAATGAAAGAAATAAAGTTATATTTTCCCTCAGCTAGTGCTTTAGCTATCATTGACTTAATGCTAAGTGTTACTAGTAAAATTTTTGAAATATAGATGGTGGATTGCTTTTAGTAAATTTGATATCAATCAAATCAATGTCTATGTAACATCTAAATCCAGATTTCCTCATGTTTCTGGAGGTGGCTTGGATATAAGCCAAAGAATAATTGTATATGAGATACATAAACTAAAGAAATCTTTAATAAAAGGATTGGTGAATGTCATATACTCCCATAAAGCAGTACATAACAATAATTGCCAAAAGTTAAGAGTGTGACATTGGCATACAGATACTGAAACGTATCAGGACTAGAAACTCATGCAAAGATCTGTAATACTGTGAGCTTGAATTATAAAGCAGCCAACAGTACAAAACAGTGGACAGTCTAATCAGTACGCGTATATGCTTTGGGGCTGGGTATACTGTTTTACGTAAGAGCACTCATCTGACTACCACAGGCAAGATCTTTACTTCTTAGGAGCTCCCTATTTCGCTTTATTTTCTTTTTGGTTTTGTTTTGACAGGGATTCTCATTGGTCTGGTGCTTGCCGTGTAATAAGTTATCCTGGCTATCCAGCAAGCTTCAGGTATCCCCAACTGCTACTGGCTATTCACATCTGGGAATAAATGGCATGCTTTTATAGGATGCTAAGGGGGAATGTTTCCCAAGGTCTTTGAATTTTGACCTACAGTTAGGGATACTGTTAAAGAAGAAGCTAAGAGCTTTAGAAGTGGGTTTTTGGATAAGATGTGGATCACTGTGGTAGGCTTTGAGATTTTTATGGCCTTTCCTTATTTCCTGTTTTCTTTCTCTGTTAGTTGTGTGTTATCAATCAGGTTTCAGCTTGTCTTGTTCAGCTTGCCACCTTCTTCTCTGACCGTTTCCGTACCTTCTGCATCATGATTCAGTCTACCCTTCAGTTACAATAATCCAAAATAAACCTTTTAGTATTTTGGTTGCATTTCTCAGATACTTTATTATGTCAGCAAAAAATGTAACTGATACACTGAATTTATATTTTATTTTGTGTTATGATGATCAAACTCTGATTGTCATGTGAGCAAGACAAGTACTTCTTTTTCTCGGCTTTACCCTCAAACCTGAAAGTGAATCTTTCAAAAATAAATCAAATAGTTGTTCAGCTTCCACAGGGAACAATGGGCTCCCAAGACCCAACAGGGATGATTTTAGCATTAGCACAGAAGGGGAGGTGAAACCTGTAGAGACCACCTCCAGTAGATAGACAGGGCCTCCGGTATTGGGATGGGACCACCCATCCATCTCAAAGTTTTTAACACAGAAATGTTCCTGTCCAAAGGAAGAACAGGGACAAAAAAATGGAGCAGAGACTGAAGGATGGGCCATCCAAGGACTGCCCCACCTGGGGATTCATCCTGTCTGCAGATGCCAAATCTGACATTGTTTCTGTTGTCAAGAGGCACTTGCTGACAGGAAACTTATGTAACTGCTCCTTCTGAAGTTCAGCCAGAAACTGACCAATGCAGATGTCGATGCTTGGAGTCAAGCATCAGACTGACCTCAGGGACACTGGTGAGGGAGCTGAGGAAGCATTGGAGGAGCTGAGAAGGGTTGCAACCCCATAGGAAAAACAACATCAGCTGGCCGGACCACCAACCAATAAGTCTGCAGGGAGGGATCCATGGCTCCAGAGACATAGGTAGAAGAAAATGGCCTCATCTGACATCAGTGAGAGGAGAGGCCCTTGGTCCTGTGAAGGTTTGATTCCCCAACATAGTGGGATGCAGGAGGGTTTGGGGGGAGATACTGGGTGAGTGAGAGAGTGCCCTCATAGAGGCAAAGGAGAGGGAGGAGAAGGAGGTTTTGGGATGGGGGTGTTGTGGAGGGGTGGGTAACTGGGAAGTGGGATATCATTTGAGTTGTAAATTAATGGAATATTAATAGAAAACCAAATCAAATAAATAAAACTTATATATTATTTGAAAGCAGCTAATTTTTCTTCATTAAATTACAGTATTAGAGAAAATCTATCAAACTATCAAAGAGGATACCATGAATGTCCATTCCTGACTTAAATATTAGTATTTCTTACTTATATTTAGACTATATGTAGTATATCTTCAATTTAGTCTAAAACTTAGAACTATATAATATTTCAAAAGACTTGAGTTGTAACTACAATATTCAAGGACAACTACAGTATTAATTAGCAAAATTAGCATGCACTCTTGAGATATTTGTGTGTGTGTGTATAACACTGCTACATATGTAGAGAGAGCACTATAATATACTAATCCAATAAATTGTACATATGTATATATATACATACATATATATTCCTAAAACTACTAGGTATATTAACATCCTCAATAAAGAAACAGTTAATAAAAGAAAAGTAATTCTTTTATATTTGCAAGATTTTGTGTATTAAGGTTATGTAGCTATTTCTTATGAATTGATATGTCTCCCCAGGAGGAGGCTTGTAAAATTCAGAAAGGAAATGAAATTTAGCAAGCTCAGAAAGTTTAAGATTTTTACAAGTGTCACAGATCTCAAAAAAATTAAAAGACTCCCGAGGATCTTTCCTGAGTTAATGTAATCAGTATACAATCACTGAGGGAGAAGAGACTGTGCGGTAGAGCTGTATGCATACTGAACAGTTGCATTCTATAGCTGAGGCCAGCTTGAGGCACTACCCACATTGTGTTCACGCATTTGTCTTTGAATCATCCATAGCCATGTTTGAAACTATTGTCACATAGACTCACCAAACTGAAGGAGAATCATTTCTCTGTCTGCATTGAGTAACTATTAATTTACTTCTTCCAGTAATAATTTCACAAGAATTCTACATATAGAATTGCATCTTGCACAGTAGAGTATGAGGCTACTTCTTGTATACAGTGGCGCAAAAAGCATGCCTCTGTATCAGTAATTAAATAACTTCCTGATACTCTTAGTTAGCTATAAGCAATAATGCTTTTCCTTGGAAATCTTATAACACGATAGTAGGAATGACAGAGCCACCTCTATGTAAACTCTGGGAGCTGTACAGCCATAAAAACATCTCCTGTAGGAGGACCTAATTGAGGACTGCCTGAGAGAGACCAAAAATTGATGATGCAAACAATGTCAGCCAGTCTGGAACTACTGTTTAGAAGAAATGTTTTCTTGGGACCAATGGGGGCACGGATGGAGGGTATTAAAGGAGGTTACAGCAATGTTCAGAGAGCTTGTTGCAACATTTTTCAGTCTATGTTGTTGACTCTGCGCCACCTCACATCTAACCCCCAAGGACAGGTAGGGTCAGGCAGCAAGTATTCCAGGGCACAGGCAAAATAAAACACTATATAGCTTGGATTTAAACACAGTATTAAGTGAAACCATGCATTCTAATTACTATAAATGTGAAGAACCTTCATTTCCAAATAATATAATCATAGCTGAAATTTACATAGGTTATATGTAGACATGGTTGTGCCTTGTAAGGAATATGATAAAACCATATTAGAAATTAGTATCTAAATGGAGGAACATTCTGGCATCTGTTCAAGGTTAATTCACAGATAGGTGGAACTGGCTCCTAGCTTGATCCCCAGAGCCATTCTGTGCCACAGTGACAAAGACAGTAATCACTAACTAAAATATGATTAGAGAAAAAAAAGTATACATTGTTTTTGTTTCTTATAAATTTTTTTGCACATTAATTGTGGTTTCTAAAGAGGACTAAGGCCCACATCGCAAGCACATGTGTGGAAATCATAAAGAAATAAGAGACATGCTAATAACTTGCATTAAGAGTATGACATCCCTGATGTTTTGTATCACCTTATACTTTTAAACAGTACACCTTTATATTTAATATGAACTTGCATTACACTGCTACACTGTTGTGTTGGTTACTTTCTGTTCTACTTTGATAAAATACATAACAAAAGCAACTCAAGGAGGGAGGTGCCAAGGATCAGCCTTGGCTTGGCAAGGGTGGCAGGGGATCATGAGGAAAAAGCTTTCAGAGCTGCCAAAGAACAAGTCGAAGTCAATTGTGGGGAACAAGCTGAAAACTCTGTTTTCTACTTCAGAAAGATCTCTGTCTCTCTGGAGATTCCCAGAGAACTCATCATGATAGCTCGTCTCTTCCAGACCAAAGCCCAGTCTATTATTTGCACATCAATCTTCCACCCTATGATCTTAGCCCCTTGATTTTTAGAAGAAAACAACAAATACATGTTTTTAACTGGCAAATGAGTTCAGAGATCTGTCTGCCTTTGTAAGCACAGACAATAAGCTAGCTGGGTGGATTCTTACTCTGAAATCACCATTCCCATCATTCCTGTGCCCCAAAATCCTTATATAATTCATATTGTATCCTTATATTTTACATAGTTAGGAAATCATATATTCTTCAACTTGTGTTTTTAGAGTTCTTTCCCAAAGCCCTAAAGGTTTTCCTTTAGGTCACAGCATTTACCATCTTGCTAAGGAAGTTACCTGGCATCCCTGGATCCTGTTGCCTCTAATTATCATGGAGTCGTTAACCTTGACTGGAGAACATTCCCTGATAACCATGGCACAGAGAATAGTTCCTGAAGTAGGGACATAAATTACATCATGTACATTATAGAAACAAGCCTCACATCTAGCAACCATCAACACTCATGGAGCCCCAAGCCCTGTTGTCTCTTCTCCAGGGACAGGAACATGTCATGCTGTCCCTTGTGCATTTCCAGGCAAGGCTTAGCAGTGAGGACTTTATTTAAGCTCATAGGTAGAGTCCTCACAGTAGGGTTGTTAAGGCTGCAAAGTTGGAAACAGTTACTACTTCACCTCAACAATCAAGAGCCAGGAGATTACAATGGAATGCTACTGCTAAAAGCTATGTAGACACTTAGACTTTCTAAATGCCTATGCAGTGAATGTTCTACACACCTCAATTCACTGAATTAAATTGATCTCCTACAAGTACTCTTATCTTCCAGGTAATTCTAGCTTCTGTCAAATTGATAACAAACATATCAGCAAACCCAACATATACTATATTTCCTTCTACATTTCCCAGAATTTGAAGCCACATTAAATTATGTTGACTATTTATTATCAGAGATTAGGCACATAGGCTGAGATAATCTATGGCTGCATCTGGTGGCCTAAAAAATTTAGACAGCACCAACTAAAAAGCTAATGACCTTTATACATAAAGGGAGAGAGTCATGATTTTTCTCCCAGTCTCTATTTTCCCAGCATGTGTGTGAAAGTAATGATACTCATCAGGAAGTAAGTACCCTAGGTAGGGCTTATTTCTGATAATGACTTTTTAGGTCATCAATGGATTCCTTCTTGCTTTTGTTACCAAAATGTATCCGAATGTCTGGCAGTATAACTGAGTGAAAGAGGAATTCAAATTATCATTGGATTGCTTTTATACCAGGGCTCTGGAGCATCTCACCATCTGAATATGAATCTCAAATTTAGAATCCTAAGGTAAATAAATCTTTTACTTGTTCATTATCAGAGATTAGGCATGTGGGTTGAGATAATCTACAGCTGACTCTGGTGGCCCAAGGAATTTAATGACTTCTCAAATTAAGTCAGAGCAGTGGGGGATATATTAGATCAGTGGTTCCATGCTCTCTATGCGTAGGGAGCTCATTGGCAGTCCTTTGAAATGCAATGCCTATTGCTGTAACAGACCAATTAGAATGTAATATCTGGGGGCATGTCCTAGACACTATTTCCTAACACATTCCCTGGTTTATTCAAATTTCCCAAGATGTTTCATAAAACTTAAGAGGAATAGGTTATCTTGCTTTAAACTGCTGAGTTAATACCAAGAAGAATAATTCTTAATTGAGTAATTTCCCTGCTTAACATGTTTTGAGAATATTTCTGACTTTTATCTTTTGAGATGCTTTTTAATAGAGACCAGGTAGAAAGATATATTCCACCATTCTGTTCACTAATGAATTCTAGTGCAAATGCTGTATCTACCCCTGGCTTTTTTTTTCCATTTGTGAGAACTGAGTAGAGATAAAATATGCATAGTAAGGAAGAGGAAAAATATGTGAAATGCTGAACTTGCGTTTCCTACAAGGAGAACCAATTACTTTCCTGTCTATCCTACACGCATAAAAGGTATCTGATGCTCAGACTAGTTTCAAATTATGGGCATGGGCTGGCCTCACTTGTAAGACTTAATCATTTGTGGCAGTGTCATTTCTAAGTCATAAACATGTTTTGTCAGTTGATATTTTTTTCCCAAGGAGCCTTGAGACTGCCATTTAAAATATACTTCTCTCTCTAACTTATGAAGCTTTTATAGTAATATAAATAAACAAATATATTGCTATGCATTTCCAAGCACAATTAATTTTATTCCTGAAGGAACTTTCTCTCAAAAATGTCTGATTTTTTACACATACAGTACAAGTGTGTGTGTGTGTGTGTGTGTGTGTGTGTTGTATTCCCTGGCTATCTTCTCTTTATAAGGACTTTACTGGCCAATAGCAATGTATATTTACCTTCTTATTCTAACTCTGGATCTGGACTGCTGTTCACGCTGAAGCCTTTGTCCTTAATGTTGTAGATCTCTGAGGTGTCTGGATGATTAGAGCTCAAATCTGATAAATAGATTAATCCACTGATCTACTCATATCTGATCTAACTACTGTGAGGAGGGGATAATGTAAATACATGAGCCTTATGTGAAGAAAGTAGAGCAGAGGATGCAGGCTGACTGAAGGCAGATCTCACCTCTGATCTCTCCTTTTCTCTCCTTCCCCCCTTTCTCTCTTTAATTATAAATTCTTCCATGGGTTTTGTTTTAGTATTGCAAAAAGAATCTACTTTGAAACTAAAGCCACATGGTCAATAGTGCGTGCTCGTGCACACACAAACACACATACATACACAAACACACACACACACACACAAAGAGTTTGTGTGTACAAACTCTTTCATGAAACAGAGAAAAGAACCAGCTCACCATCGGCTCTTTCATTTAAATGTGTTTCTACATAGTTTATTCTTAATTAAATGAAAAGTATAAGATACTTTACTAGTGAATCATGTTTGACAGTGCATTTATAAAGATATTGAAACCATAACAACTTCTTTGTAAATATCCCTTAATAAATAAATGATTTAATTAAAGTAACTATTCTAGTGTGTTAGTAAATTGATGGTTGCAACTTTTGTGGTCGTGTATTGAACTGTTGTCAGGTAAAATGATACGTGCAATCTTCATAAAATCTACTACATTTAAGTTGATCAGGTCTGAACATTGAATATCCACCTAAAAATTAGCATTTAGTCGTTTCTACAAATTTGGTATAAACAATACAAATTAAGACCAAAATGGATGCTCTTATGCATATTTTCTTATCTCATTTTACTTATATTATAAACAAATATTATAAACACTATGAACAGTAGATGGAATTAATTGAAATGAAGTTTTCCCCATTTTAATAAAGTCAATATAGTGTAAAGTTTCCATATTGTAGTGTCATTATGGCTCAATGAATTCTCAAGAATATGAACTTCTGTGAAACCAGGTCACTTTTGAAAGGGAAAAGGTACACCCTGCTTTTGCAATGTTTTAGTTGACAGAGTGTCACTGGCTCGTGATGGATGAACAAAGCAGAATAATTGTCTTCTCAATAGGCAATTTCAGGAAATGGCTGAGCTTGCTTGACAGGTCACCAAGGGAAAAAAGTGGGCTAATTGAAAAAGTGGATCTAAAAAATGAGAAATGAAAAAGGATTCAATTAAAAAATGTGCCTGTCATATATACAAAGATCAACTTCAGATGGGAAATCTGAGAGCTGAAAAATAAGGAGATCTTATTAGAAAATGTAATTTAAATCCTTCAAAAGTTTGTATGGATAAAACAGAATGATTTTAAGGGAAATATTGATAAATGTGTTGACACTTCGAGGAAAAAGAAAATGTGAGCTACCAGAAAATATAAAGTGACTGCTTATTCTTGGATGACAAACTGGAAACTTTTAGAGATTCTGTTCTCTAAATAAAATTATCAATTGCTTTCTTATGTTGTTCATTTAAAATGCGAATTTATGAGATGAATTTGAGTTTTGATTTGTTTCTACAATATCAATACCCACTGCTGCAACCAAGGCTAAATTACACTAGATATTTGTTTTTGAAAGACAATTTCAGATGATGAGACATGGTATGAAAGAAGATTCACCTAGTACTCACAGCAACAGTAAAACAAATTCATGAAGTTAATTTTAATGTGACAACAGCTACCCTTCAAATGGGCAGTGGTCTATAAATACAGTACTAGAATAAAAATGCAAAAAAAATGTCGCAGAAAATGTCATACAAACTGATAATGCACTTGCAAGAATATATAGAGAAGGTATTTTTATTAAAACAATAAATAATTGATAATAGTGAGATTCTGTGGAAGAATATTCTCTGCTGATGACTTGTAAATCTCAAATTTGTTTCAAAATAACTCGTAATTAAAGCCCAATCATTAAAAGCACTATACACAAACCATTACATTTACATCTACATTTTATTTATCAAGTTAAATAAACGAAGTTAAACACTTCGTTTCTTTGAAACTCTCAATGAATGGGAAGCTTAAATTTTCTTACCTGGAGAATTAGCTAAATGAAAATTCATTATATACAAATTAAATATTTTTAAAAAGATTTAGTCATACATATTTTATGTATATGATACACTGTCTGTCTCCTTTCTTCAGACACACCAGAAGAGGACATCAAGTCCTATTACAGATGTTTGTGAGCCACCACATGATTGCTGGGAATAGATTTCAGGACCTCTGGAAGAGCAGTCAATCCTCTTAACTGCTGAGACATCTTGCCAGCACCCTAAATTAAATGTTTAAAATGAAATCATATTTCTACACATTAAAAAATCTCACTATCTGTGTGAATCCTGTCACTTTGTAAATGTCCACCTTCAACAAAATGCCACATACATTCAAAATTTATTTTATTGATAAAGAAATAGCAGAAATATGATCTTTTCTTTAACCTTTGTATCTTTACAAAAGCAATTTAATTATGAGAAACTTGATACTACGTATAATTAACAAGGGAAATATACATTAATTTAAACATGAATGCTCAGATACCTGGTGCTTTGTATTTGAGTTGAGACACAGAATAGAATCACACTGGGTAACAGTTAAAATCCTCTGTATTCTTAACAGGCCTTGGATTATCTTTCACAGATGGTCAGGTAGTTAAGCAGATGGCAATTTCCTTGACCTTTAAAATCTTTGTTTTTCTCTTCCTAATTACCTGATGCTTAAAATAGATCAAATTCTCCATCTCATATAATAGACTTTTATATTTCTAGCCTATGTCTATTGTGCAATATCACTTGCCTAATAAAGATACATGTAATTATAAATCAGACATGTCTTTATAAAGTGAAATTTTTATTGGACAAGGAGCTTTACACTCGTTCAATTTCTGAATTAAAGATGCTCACCTCCTAGAACAGAATGTGGATGGAATAGACACTATTTCTTACCAAGTAGGACTTAGTATTCTTCTCTAAGATGGGTAGAGGTGATGCTAAGTGAAGTATTTATCTGCCATAATGAAACAGGATTTTGAATAAAGGATCTGTGATTTTATCTGGTTGCTGAAAATTTGCATTGTACTCAAGAACCTTAGTGATTCATGAGATGGAGAACATACTGAATTTGATTGGCATGTTGTGTATGTAAACTTGTAGCTGCCGCCTGTGGCCATGGATCAACTGAGTTCACCTGAAAGGGGGGCTGGAAATGAAAAAGGGAAGGAGGTTGAGAGGAAATGAAGCCAAGACAAAGTTTTCTGATTAAGGCTCAAAGTTTAATGCTCAGCTCTCAATTTAAAGGGAAATCCCCACCAAAACCCTTCTTTGTTTTTCTTTGTTTCAGCTGGAGATGGGTGGGGCAACCCATCCTTGTTCACTGCTGGAGATAGGTGGAGGAACCCATCCTTCATTATAGCCAGAGATATCTCAAGGCAAGCTCAGCAGGCAGTTATTCTTCTAATTTTCTGTAGCGGGCTGTTTGTGCAGCCAAGGTGGATAACTCCACCTATGTCCTATTATTTGGCCTATTGTGGTAAACAAGGTCTTTCAGACCTCCTCAAGGCTGGGGAAGGGCATATAGACTAGCCATTGTACAATACTCACTGAAAAATTTCATTCAAGTCCAAGAAACACAGGCCAAAATATCTTGTTAATTTGATGTTATTCATCAACAGCAGTGTTTGGAACTTTCTCTTTTATCTTAGAGTGGGTTACTTTTCTCTAGCTTATGTTATGAAATTACAGAGAAACTATGTAATTATACATAGTAGAAATTTAATTTTCATATTTCATGAAGCTGGGAAATATATAATAAAATGAAAAGAAGACTGATGAAAACTCACTTCCTGGTTCTTTACAGTATTTCCTTTTTGGTCTTCACAGGGCAAGGACAGTGTTTCACTCTGTCCTTAGAGCATTATTTGAGTAATGAGTGTTCCACCTTCATAATCTAACCACTTGATACCCTTTACTCCAGAGCTAATATTTTACAAATAAACTTCCTACAAAATAGTTTCAACAGATGAGAACTACAAGAAAAGAAGGATTGTAGTAATAATTAATAACTTTATTAACATATGCTTAAAACGACTGCAAATGTGTCCCAATCGAGGTGCAAAGATTTCACAGATACACAAAGGTCTGGGTGTGTGACACAGACAGCTAATTCATTTTTCAGTAATTTTAACTTTACAGTTCACATAATATTTCCATGGATTAAGAAATAACTTGGAGTAAAGGTCTATCACATACTAGATTACCATGAATATACGGATCAATGCAATGGAAAATGTGATATAGTGTAGCTTTACCAATACACACAAAACTATCCACTGAGATCACAATAGTTACTTCTATAATCTATGTTAAGACTGTGTTTGAGCATCGCATCTCGTGGTTCTTTGCATTGCCTGTTTCTCTCAGAAATTCTCAAAGCCACCACTTTCAGTTTTATGCAGTGGTAGCATCTATTTCCCATGACAACTTCTGGACTAACTCATAGATTTTGCATGAATCGTCACCAAAGAACAAAGAGTAACCAGTAAGTGATAACTGAAACATCCTTTCCTCTGGAACTCTATTGCCAGTACTGGTTTAGGTTCAAATATATTAAGACTTCAATGTCATTCTATCTATGTATTTAATTATCTATGTATCTATATGTATATTCTATATATCATGTCACTATAATCTATCACATTTTTATTATCTATGATTTATCAATTATCATCTATAATCTATAACTTATCAAATCTATCTATATCTATCATATGTCTATTATCTCTTTTTATCTATAACCATCATGTCTATCATTTATCAATCTATCACCATCATCATTTACCTGTTTATTTATGGTTTACTGTCTGCTTATCTATCTGTAATCTATATATCGATCAGTTCCATCCTCACAATACGTGCTAGTGGAATACCTTCTTCTTATTTTATGACAGTCTCATTTAGCCAAGGAAGGCCTTCAACTTGTTATGCATCTAAAACAAACCTTAACTTCTGATCCTCCTACCTCTATTTACTGTGTTTAGAAATTACAGACAAATGCAAGGATATCTGTTTTAGGAAGGTGGAAATTGAACCAAAGATTTCAGGTATGCTATGCAAGCGTGCTACCAAGTGAACTACACACTTAATCCTAGTGAATTCTTCAAAATAAATCATACTTGAGAAGAAATATTTGTAATTTGCAGAAGCATAATAATAAAGTATAGTTATAATTCTTATACATTCATTCTTAAGATAAGTATTCTAAATCATTACATTTTGTTCATTGATTGTTTATTATTTGTCTTGTTGACTTTTCTATTATAGTATATTGTACAACAATGCATATTTGAAAGTATGGTATAGACTTCAAACTCTCTATTTCTAATGTTATTTCTGCTCATCTATTTGTATGATTTTAAAAGCTATGACTTTAAAAACATATGCCAATGCTTTCCAAATTAAGATAAATAAATTACTTGCAATTATGTATGAATATTTTCTAAATAGTCCTTTCTTTGCATAGACATCAAAATGCCTAATCAATATCCTTATATTATTTCCTCACAAACTCAAAATATTTTATCAAGAAGTTTAACCTCTTGTTAGTCCTGTTCTTGCATAAAATATTCCGAGTCCTGTTCTCATTTAAATAAACCAGTATCACAGCATACTTAGCTTCAATTCAAATGACATCAGAAAGTGATTTTCTCAAAACATTTATGCCTCAAATTTATTTTGAATTGGCACTACCATTATTTGAATTGAAGCTATCCCATAAGGACCATGATAATTATCTGTGTCCTATACTTTACATTTTCTTTGCCCAACTCCAATTCATCTTCCCTGTAAGATGGCCAAAGTCAGTTCTTGGACTGTATATTTTCTAAAGAAAAATGTCTAAGTCCTGCTTCAAATTAAAATGTATGTGAAATCTGTCCTAGTCTGTCTACACAATCATCCTTCATCTACCTTCTTCATCAAAGCCCCTGTTGAAACTTCATACTCTCATCCATGATTTCCCTTCCTACCTGTCATCCTCCCTTATTTTTGAGGACAGAAGATCGTGCCTCTAAGTCACTGTACTGTCTTCCTCATATCAGGAAATGCACTGACTTCAGAGGTGGACCATGTTTCTTGTCAACACATAGCTATCTAAAATTCTTATTCAGCCTGTATCCTATTTTTTTCTCTGATTCTCCCAATGTTCAATGAACTCACTTGGGTCTTTGTTTCTTTGGAGTTTGTATCTCTTCTAACAGAGAATTTTTCAAAAGATATTGGGGATTTTATCCCTCAGAATATTATCTTATTTTCTCAGCATCATGCTTAAACCTATACAGAAATTAAGCACTTGATATTTTATTTTCATGAGTGGAAAGCAAGCTGATTTTCCTTGCAAAGCATAATTTATTACCTTTCATAGAGGAATGATCTAACTTACAGTTATTTAAATGTCTTTGTAACTTTGGTCATTTGCTAAATTATTGTGTACATGTCATGTCAAAACAGTGAAATACAATGGTTTCACTAATTGTACTCATGTATTTTAAAACGACATTTAATTTGTATATTAGTGTTTAAATATTTTACTCATAAAATTATAAGAACAATAATATTGATAATTGTCTTTTATTTACTACTTTTTCTGAATCCACCAAGGATTATTTTTCTGTTCTAAGTGACCTTTATCAAAGCCAGCAAAGTTGGCTAAAGGGAAAGTTATCATTCCAATCAGATCAGAGACTCATTGCACAAAACTTATAAAATGTAAACTAGTTTTATATAATTGAAATAAACTACCCTATTAACTTGCCTCTTGCTGTTTAAATGTGAAAGAAAATAAGAGAAAGACATAAATATATTATCTCTTGAAGATCAAAAAGCTACTTATTTAATATATTTAATGTGACCATATTATTTTATTAATTTATAGTTTCACATTAAATCCTTCAAACTAAGGACTATGAATGGAGTATTAACTATTGTTCCTTTTCTTATGACTGGAGGCTTCTTATTATTCACTCATCATCAAACTGTTTAGATATTGCTTACACTAAATAAAGTAAATGGAAACCCTGAGAGAGATGACCCTGTATTTGAATGTGAAAGATGACAAATTTAAAAGTATTTTTCAATTTTGCAAAGGTATCCCTCTGAAAGCTTATTCAGCTTTGCACTTAGCTAACATATAGTGACACATATTACAGAGTCCTGGTGAGAGATGTGGACTTAATGAATATGACTGTCTGTTGTTATTAGATATAAAGCTAAATTTTAATTATCTTTTACAGTTAGTTAATCTTCATTCATCTTTTATTATATGTATAGTGTAGCCTGCAAAAATAGCTAAATAGATTCTACAGGAACAGGGCCTAGATTTTCTTCTACTTGGTAGTTTTTAAAGTCATATGTTAGATAAAACATAAAATGATATATTTAGAAAATAGGTTGTTCCATCATGATATGTAAGATAGACTATAAAAATAGAACACTGGAATGAACTAATAAAGCTAAAATATATTCATCTCTTATTAATCCTCTGTTTTGTATCTTTATTCTTAACCTTTGCAGTTATATATATAACTTTAATATATATATATATATATATATATATATATATATATATATATATATAAACTATAGGTAGGTTCTTTGGATATTTTTATTACTTTGACCACTCTTTTGATATAAAACAAAAATATTAAGACAGATGGAAAACAACTAAACCATCTGTCATGAAAACTGAAAAAGGGTGGATATCCTCTTCTCTTTGGCAGCAAATATCCTGAAAAGCTAGTCATGTCTTCTTTCCTTTCCAATGTGGAAGAGACTGATTCTTGAGTAAATGAATCAAAACCACAATGACATTTAGAGAATCTGGATAACAGATTCAACAGTAAGGAGTTTGATGTCCAATTCACTAAGAAACAAGCGCTTACTAGTGCATGGCTCCAAACAAAAAATGTCAGGCACATATCCTTAGTTAGGAGAGCTGTTCTCAGGTGCTAGTCTTGGCATTTTGGGGCCTATTTTCTTATTTAATATTTGCCATTCTATATTTTCAGCAAAAGTTTTCAGTTGAAAAGACAATATACTTCATTTTTTAAATGAGATCACAAGGATAATACAACAGCACATAAGCAGTGTTGTGACACATTTAGAATTATAGCAGAAGAATGGTAATGATATTATAGAAAATGTAACTGCAGTTGAGTTTGACTGTAAAGATATGGCAGTCCTGAATAGTCAAGACATGTTAGAAGAACTTACAATAGATGCAAATAGTCAAGGAACAAGCAAGACAATAAACACAAATAGTCAAAGAATAAGCAAGACAATAAACAAAATTCTGTGACTGTTTCTAAGGGCTTATCAGGATGACTATAGTATCTGAGTCAATTTCCCTGTCCTAGCCCAAAGTCATTTTCATGTCTGAAGACTACTTCCTTGTCCTAGCCTAAAATTTAGATTCCTGCTTGTAATTACTTCTTTGTTCTAGCCTAAGATTTAGATTTCTGCCTGAAACTACTTCTTTGTTCTAGCCTAATGTCAGATTCCTGCCTGAAGCCCACTTCCTTATCCTTGTCCAGTGTCATATTCCTGCCAAGCAGCCAATTTCCTTGACCTTGTCCCAAATAGTATAAAAGCAAAAAGGAGTAGGGGGGATGAGATAGGGGTGTTCTAAGGAGGGGAAATGGGGAAAGGTGATAGAATCTGAAAACAAAATAATATTCAATAAAAAAGAAATTAACAGATATGAGATGAAATTATTTTCTCATTAATAGCCTTGTAGAATCAATTACTACTGATTCGTTGCTGCACGTATCCCTTAAACATATCCCTAAATATCCCCTAGAAAATATTTTAACAATTACGTTCATCAATACTCCTTCTAATACAGCACCATATAATAGTTAGAAGGCTACATTAAACAGTCACTTGTTCGGGCTCATGTATGTATGGAGGATGGCTGACATCTGGTGATGACATTCTTGTGGTTTCTCAAGGCATTACAGGGTATTAAAGGAAAATGAAATGTATGAAAGAACTAAAACAAAACCTGCCTTCAGTATCCCATCTATTCTAGTGGTATCACAGTAATCAACCATTGAATTAAACCATTAAGTGTAAGAAAAATATTCAACCCATTCATGAGGTAAAGGAAACATAAAACAACCTCAATGTTCATTCATAATCTAATCTTTAGTTGTTTATTTTAATGTCATGTATTTTAAAATATACATGGTGATTTCAAACTTCTTGTTGGTATCTTACCCTGATTATATGTCTGTTTTACTTTTAATAATTGTCTTTCTCCTTGGTGGTGGGGAGAAAGCTCAGTAATTAAGAACACCTGCTATTCTTGCAGAGGACTTTGGTTTCATGCACCAACTTCCAACCAACAACCCTCCAGCTCTGAGGATTATGTACTTTTCTCACATTTCATAGCATGAGAGCTAAAAAAACTCATACACATATAATAAAAATTAATTAATATTTTAAAAATGTCCTTAAATAAAAAGGAAGCAAAGATTAAAATAGGTAGAAAGAAACCATTATACAAGTGTTTCAGGTATACATACTTAATATTTCATGTAATTATTTGATATAAACATCAATTTATATATGTGTACACTAGGATGGTTTTACTTGTATTGCATTAGTGTTTTGAACTTAAATGTGTATTACTTCTAGTGAAATGTTTCTATATTCTAATATATTGATATTATTCACAAAAGGAATTATTGTGTTTGCACACATTATCTTGCATGCTGTGTCATCTTAACAAATCAATAGAAACAATGTTTAAAATTATTGAGATAGTGTTCTGTTGTTTCTCAAATTGGTTTCTAAAAAATGTTTCTATAGACCTTAATCAGTAGGTTTTAGACTATGCTAACATTTCTACAAAAAATTGTATTCCTCATAAACTAAGGGAGTTAGAAAAAGACAACAACAAATATTTTAGCAAAGCTCCAGAGAAATATCAAATTATGGATTGATGAATAAAGTAAAAGAAAAAGAGAACAAAGGCAAGACTAAGGAATTCTTGCTTTTGTTTTGAAGCTCATGGAAAACCTTTCTGTCCTAAACATTTCAAACTAAATACAGTTCCACAAGGATCTCTTAATTACTCATTCAAATTCATTTTAACCCTAGGCCTATGTTTGTAATTGCAATGGGATCATGTTCCTTGCAACAACTGAAATTTTGTTTTATTCTAAGGTTTACTCTTTGGTCTTCATGACTGTAGACTTACATAGAAATAAAATAAATGGAATTCACAAGATTGTTTTCTTAATCAAAGGTGAAACATTCCATGTACTGCAAACGTAACTATTTACCTCCTAGTTATCCAATGAAAACATATTTTCTCTTAATTTTACCTTCTTTGTTTAAAAACATAAAGTGAAAAATAAAAAATACTAAATTAAAAAGTGTTTGTTTATGAATAAACATACAATAACAATTTATTTTAGTATGTAAAATTCTTGTTTTAAAACAAAATATTAGAAGGAAGAGAAAAGTTGGAGGATATCTACGATGGCATTTTTAACTTGCACTTGACATGAATTGGCATAAATTATAATTGAAGTCAGTACTATTAAATATCACATGTAATACAGGTCATACCAGTAGTGGTAGTTTGAATGAAAATGGCCCACATAGGCTCACAGGAAGTGAAAGTATTAGGAAGTGTGGCCTTGTTAGAGTAGATGTGTTGCTGTTGAGGAAGTGTGTCACCAGGGATGGATTTTGAGGTGTCAGAAGTTCAGGCCAGGCCCGGTACTATATCTTTTCCTGTTGCCTGCTGATCCAGTTGTAGAATCTTTGGTTTCTTTGCCAGCACCAAGTCTGCCTGCCTGCCACCATACACTTTGGTTTGGTTTTTCGAGACACGGTTTCTCTGTGTAGTCCTGGCCGTCCTGGAACTCACTCTGTAGACCAGGCTGGCCTCGAATACAAAAATCCGCCTGCCTCTGCCTCCCAAGTGCTGGGATTAAAGGCGTGTGCCACCACTGCCCGGCTCACCATACACTTTGACAAAAATGAACTAAACACCTGAAGCTACAAGCTATTCATAATTACGTGTTTTGTTTGTTTGTTTGTTTGTTTGTTTGTCTTTTCTTTAAAAGAAAAAGCGTTGCTTTGGTCATGGGGTTTATTCACAGCTGTCGAAACTCTAAATAAGAAACCTCATATCTACCACAGTAAATGCCTTTCAAATAAGATTTATCTCTTTTTGTGTGTGACCCGGAGAGTTTATTTACATTTTTATGGCAGCTGTGAGTGGGAGGTTATGTACAGCAGAATGGCCAACTTCTCAGTGGCCACTGGAGAGAAAGAGACGTCTGAGGATAATAGGGGATGTGGAGTTACCAAAAGTCATTGCATAAATGTATGAAACTCTCAAGTAAGGAAAAGCATTAAAATTCAATTATCTCAGATTAAAGAACATATTGTGAACTGCAAATTTTATCAGCCATATATTTTCTTAAAATGTTTGGACATGTTTCATAGCCCTTTGTTTGCCATTTTTTTAAAGATCTGTTATTTATTTTATGTTACATTTATATGGATGGATTTCCTGCATATACACCATGTGTATGACTACTCTGCGTGGAAAGCTGAATAGGATATTGGATCCACTGTAATTAGTATTATAGGTGGATGTTAGCTATCACATGGCACACGGGGATTTGTACCTAGATCCCTAGAAAAGCAACCAGTGAGCTTTATTGCTGAGGCCTCTCAACAGTCCTGGCTGACATATATGTTTTAAGTAAAAAATAAATAAATAAACAACAACAACTTTCAAAACATAGAATGAGGAACATGACTGAAAAAAAAAACAACAATATTTTGAATGTATTTACTTACAATATAGCACTGGTGTAACAGCATTAAAGACTAATAATTTATAATTTTCTCATATAAAGAATAATATTGAGATTAGTAAGAAAGCAAATATGAAATTTTAATTTTTATTAATCATTTTATTTATTTACATTTCAAATGATATCTGCCTTCCTGATTACATCTTCACAACCCCCCCCACCCCATCCATTATCCCTCTCTCCTCTCCTATTAGCCTCTGTGAGGGCACTTGTCCTCCTACCCACCCGCTCCTACTTCATCCTCCTATGCTGGGACATCGAGCCTCCACAGGACCAAGGTCCTCCCCTCCCACCGATGTCAGATAAGGCCATCCTCTGCTACAAACATATCTGGAGCCATGGATCCCTCCATGTACACTCTGGATGGTGGTTTAGACTATGGGAGCTCTGGGTGATCTGATTAGTTGATCCTGTATGTATGGTGTTGCAATCCCTTCAGCTCTCCTAGCTCTTCCATTGAGGTTTCTGTGCTCAGTCCCACGGTTGGCTATGAGTATCGGCATCTGTACTGATCAGGTACTGGGAGAACCTCTCAGGAAACAGCCATACCAGGCTTCTTCAGCAAGTGCTTCTTAATATCAGTAATAGTGTTGGAGTTCTGTGTTTGCTGATGGGATAGATCCCCAGGTGGAGCAGTCTCTGGATGGCCTTTCCTTCAGTCTCTGTTCTATTTTGTCCCTGTATTTCCTTTGGACAGGAACATTTCTTGGTTAACAAGTTTGCTGTGCATGGGTGGCCCCATCCCTCAACTGGGGGCTGGGCTTATCTACTGGAGGTCGTCTCTACAGGTTCTATCATGCCTTTGTTGGGTAATTCGGCTAAACTGATCCATGAGGGTTCCTGGGAAACTCTCTTTCCCTGGAGTCTGGGACTTTCTAGTGGCTACCCAGAGTTCCCTGTCTCCCACTGCTATATATTTCTATTCGACTTCATGACCCTCTGTGCTTCTCTCCTTTCTTTTCCAATACCAGATCCTGCTCCTCCTTTTACCCTTTCCCTCCCTTCGCCCTCCCAGTTTCCTCCCTCCCTCTACTTCCTTTGATTATTTTGTTCCCCCTTCTATCTGGGATTGAAGCATGCATGATTTACTCTTCCTTATTAAGTTCTATATTGTTTGTAGGTTGTATTGTGGGTATTGTGAGGTTTGAGGCTAATATCCACTTATCAGTGAGTACATACTATGTGTGTTCTTTTGTGTCTGAGTTATTTCATTCAGGATGATATTTTCTAGTTCTGTATATTGTTTCAAAGTATTTATAACTTATTATTTGACAGTTTTACATATTCATATAATGAATTGTTTAGCAATACCACCCCACCTTAATGTACTTTTTTTTTTTTTATAATCCAAGCAAGTTCATGTAGAACTAACATGCAGAGAGTTGTAGGGCGTTTGTAAAGCATGGATAGCCTATCACGGATCATATCTACAATGAAAACTACTTCTATCACTTACATTTCTACTTCAGACATGAATTCCTTATTACCAATAAGGATTTATATAAATTCTATAAAGGTATATAAAATTGAGAATAAGAGTTCGGGGAGAAGAAAAGTAGACACACATCTATAACTCAAGAGTTAAGAAGGTGTATGCAGGACATTCAAGATTTCTATGTCTGAAAAGGTTACATAGTTACAGGCTAGGAGTGAAATAGTAGAGTTTGCTTTCCAGAAGCAGTGAACTTAAAGACATACCAACATTATTTACAACTTTTATATTCTGCTGAAAAACTCATTTTTGAGACAAAATTCCATGTGAAAATAAAAACTAACTTAAATTTTATAGTACTATTATTAAAATTTTAATTGACTACTAGAATATGCCTACTGGTGAATCATTTAGTGTTATGTTTTCAGACAAAAGAAAAAAAATATTCTCAAGTAAAACATAGAAAACCACTTCCCAATAAAAACATTTCAATTACATAAGATTCAATCTATATTTTTTACTTTCTCCCTTTCTTTTTTCTTTTCTTTTCTTTTTTCAAGGTTTGATTTCTTTGTGTAACTCTGGCTATCCTAAAACTAGCTGTGTATGCCAGGCTGGTCTCAAATTCACAGAGGTCCACCTGTTTCTGCCTCCTAGTTCTGGGATTAAAAGAGTACACTACCACTTCCCTGCTCAATTTATTTCACTTTTTCATGAAAATTTCTGTTACTTATCCCGTAGTTGTAAAATCTTATGGAATTAACATAGATTGAATGACAATATTCACTAGTAGTTACAATAACATGTTTTAATTTATTCAGTTTATGGCATTTTAGCTTACTGGTGTTCAGGAATATGAAAAATCCAACTTTTGGGAAATTATTTTGGATTTCAAAAGAACCATTAATATTATTTTTATAAGTTGGTTATAGTTTGTATGCAGGCTTATTTTTAGAGAGATTCCTACCACTTACCTTTCTCGTACTTCAGAAATACACAACTTAAAAGTAAACGTATTATAAAAGGCATCCTCAGAATGGTCACCTGAAATTGCTGTTGATAGAGTGTGCCCTGTGAAATTATTTTATTAACTTAGAAAACTGCTGTGCTTTAAAAGAGAAACAACAGGGTTTTTAAAATTCTAGCTTTAAGGGAGACTTGCTTTGACAGAGTCCTGGAATGATCATTATACTGCTCCCTAAGTAGAGAAAGCTTCCAACCCTACTTTCTCACTCACACTTGAAGTAAATGCTGGGAGTTCCAGCTTTCTTCTTATATAGATTTTGTGTTGATTTCTGCACCTTCTGATACACCATTTTCATTCTTTTAGTTTCAAGAATCCAAACAATCTCATATGATGTATTTTTGTCTTCACATATAATTAGTTTTCAATTTATGATCTTTCACTGTGGAATCTGAAACTTACAATGAGTGAATATATATGCTTAGTTGTCCTTCACTCAAGACACAACATATATCAATTAAATTTGAATTAAGCATCTGCGATAATTCAAAAGACTAAAGTAAAAGTAGGTGAATGTTGTTGTTTACTACTCTTGGATATGAATTTGTTTATCATTAGAGAGTTGTAAAATTATTCACATATATAAATATATACACACATACATGCAACAAATACACACATACACACAAATGCACACACACAAACACACACACAATACACACACACACACATACACCAGTATTTTACAGTTTTTGACATTTTCAAACTTTTCCACATGACTTAATCAAAAATTCAAAAACATATTGAAGGAAAGAAAATAAAATGAAAAATTTAAATCCTTTGTGAATGTAAATGCTTGAAAAAATCTGATGTTAACTTTACTCATATTAGAAACACGTGTATTACATGTTTCAGATGACTTTTATCATTCTTGTGAACTTAATAAAAGAGACCAACACCTGAAGTCATAGCTTAAATCCATGATGGAATACAAAATTTTATATACTAGAACCATAAATGATGTTGTTTTCCCAATTATTCTCTAAAACTCAGTTTCACATTCAATGAGGAAACAGTATTTATTCAAAATATATTTTCTTTCATATTAGATTTTTCTTTTAAGCTATTATACTATTATTTTAATTGTATATTTGTGAAGTTTAACTTTGTATTGGAATGGTATTTAGTAAAAGATGTTTTGTTTTCTGAATCTTACATGCAAATGTCCACATATATATGTTTCATAATTTAATTTTTCATAATTTAGAACTATAACATTCTATAGTATATTGAAAAGTTCATAAGTGTATAGAATAAAATATGATAATACCTAATCAAGATCCAATTTCCATTTGACCTCCTACCAACTTGCATTGAAAATAACATTATTTTTAACTCATTTATCTGTTTGCTTTACTTTCCAATCTCAGCTTGACCTCTCTCCTCTCCCCCCACTCCCTCTTTCTCACTTCACCTTTGTACCAGTCATCCTCTCTTTCTCCTAGGAGACGGGGAAGGTTCCCATGGATATCAACACCTCCTTGTATATCAAGTTGAGGTATGACTAGGCACATCTTCTATTGAGTCTGGAAAAAGGAGCTCAATTATGGGATAGGGATCCAAAGGTAGGCAACAGATTGAGATAGTATCTGCTCTGGTTGTTAGGGTCTCACATGATGACCCAGCTGCACATTTGTTACATACGTGTAAATCCTAGGTTAGTCTTATACACGCTCTGTGATTCATGGCTCAGACTCTGTGGAGCCCTATGGGCCCAGGTTACTTGATTTTATGTTTTTGCTTGTTGTACCTTGACACCTCTGATTCTTTAAGTCCTTTCTTCTCCTCGTTTACAAGATTTTTAGAGCACCACCTAATCTGTGGGGCTCTGCATGTTTCCACCAGATGCTGGGTGAATGAAACCTCTGAGAGAACAGTTATTTTAGGTTCCTGTTTCACTTAATAGAACTGTTTCTAGTTCCATCCATTCGTGATGACCTTGTTTTTAATAGTTGAATAGTATTTCATTGTGTAAATGTGCCATATTTTCTTTAGTTATTCCTCTATTGAGGGACATCTAGGTTGTCTCCAGTTTCCGGTTATTATGAATAAAGCTGTTATGAACATAGCTGAACAAGAGTCCTGACTCCTGGTTAAGTAGAAAATCTTTTGGGTACATGCTAACAGGTGGTATATCAGAGTCTTGAGGTAGAACTATTCCCAATTTCATTAAAAAATGCTAAATGGATTCCCTACATGGTTGTACTGGTTTACCTTCCCAAGGGGAGGGAGGGAAGGGTGCTCTCAATTGCTCCGTAGTCTCATGATCATTAACTGTCCCTTGAATTTTTGATCTTAGAGATTCTGACTGGTATAAGATGGAATCTTAGAATTGTTTTGATTTGCATTTCCCTGATAATCAAGGATGTTGAATAGTTAAGTACTTCTCTGCCATTAGAGAATCCTCTGTTGAGGATTCTCTGTTTAGATCTTTACACCATTTTTAATTGGGTTATTTGATTTGTGTGTGTCCAATTTATCTGTTGGATATAGTGTTGGTGACTATCATTTCCCTTTCTATAGGCTGCCATTTTATTTTACTGATGATGTCCTTTGCCGTATAGAAGGTTTCCAGGTTCATGAAGTCTTACTAATTGTTGAACTTAGTGTCTGAACTGTTGGTGTTCTGTTGAGGAATTTGTTTCCTGTACCTACCCGTTCAAGGCTATTCCCCACTATCTCTTCTATATGATTTAGTGTATCTGGTATTATGTTGAGGTCTTTGATATATTTTGACCCAATATTATGCAGGGTGACAGATACGGATCTATTTGCATTATTTTGTATGCAGATATGCAGTTAGATCATCACCATTTGTTGAAGATGCTTTCTTTTTTTTTTTTTTTTTCGACTTCCATTGTATGGTTATGGCTTCTTTGTCCAAATCTAGTGTCCACAGGTAGGCGGATTCACTTCTGATTCTTTGATTTGATTCCATCAAATCTTGTCTGTTTTTATGCTAATACCATGTAGTTTTTTCTTATTACTATTGCTTTATAGTACTGCTTTAAATCAGGAATGGTGATACCTCTAGAAGTTATATTATTGTAAATGGTTTCTTTAGCTATCCTGGGTTTTTGTTTTCCATATGAAGTTGAGTATTGTCTTTCAAGGTTTGTAACGAATTATGTTGGGAATTTTGGTGAGTAGTACGTTGAATCTGTAGATCGCTTTAGGTAGAACGGACATTTGTTCTGTATAATTCTACAGATCAATAACCATTGGACATTGTTCCATCTTCAGTTGTCTTCTTCAATTTTCTTCAAGACCTGAAAGTTTTACTACCAGTGCCTATGGCTTTGGCATCCACACGGTAGCTAAAGTGAGGCAGGAAGCCATTGGGGGTGAGTGCTTAGAGTTGCTGACGAGGGTGGATAGAGATACCTACAGGGGCTTCTGCCAAAGGCAGCCAGCGATTAGAGAAGCTGCTCAGCACATTTTTTTCTGAGAGAGCAAAACTTAATTTACTGGGACTGACACTTTCTGTGGCCAGCAGAAAACTATGAACTCTTTTAAATCCTTAGGGCCAGTGAGAAAGAGAAGGAAAGAGAGAGAATTCACACACACACACACACACACACACACACACACAAACACACACACACACACACACAAACACACACACTGAATGGATGAAACAAAAGGCAGAGTCCAATAACTTCATACATACAAATATACATGCATGCATACATACACATACATGCATACATACATTCATACATACATACACATACATGCATACAGACCTACAGACAGATGTACACATAGTCACTCAAAGAATGGTTAGATCAAAGCTCCAACAAGCATACTCTAAGTATTGCACACATAAATACATAAATACAAACAACTGCTGGATTGAAGGAACAATGCTCCAATTCCATTGGCACAGACTTTATACATATAAATATGAACTATTGACTGTGAATACATACTGAGTAAGAGGTGACACTTGGGGAATATCTTTTCCTTCTATACCAAGATTTTGGTTGGTCAGTCAATTTTTTTTTAGAACTTTGAGTAGTCAAAGTGTCTTTCCACTGATTGGTGGGTGTTAGCTATCCAAAGAACCTTCCTCCAGAAAGCCTAAGATGAACTCAGATCTAGGCACATAAATATTTAGAAAGTATGTTGACACTATGACCATTTAGTAAAATGTCATTACAAGGTTCAAAATCAGCACCTATATTCTCTCCATGGATGGACTAGTGACAGGGATTACAGTTCTAGATAAAAGTGCCACACTCATTGAGTAGCCCTCAAATCAAATCAGAAAATTCTAAGGTACTCTCTAAGATGTCATGTTATTGTTGTAAAAGTAGTTACCTCATGTATGGCTGGTCAGAAGTGAAAATACAGGGTCCAGTGCTTGACAAGACAATTATTTCTTCCTTGAGTAGTCTTTATAGGATGTTGCTGTACCAAGGAAGCTAGGAAGTTGAGAGAATGCATTCTCGACAGGTTTGAGATACACTTTTCTATTTGCTATAGTGAAATGGTATGGTGTCTACTTATAAGATCTTATCATGTAATTATGGTCAATAAACAAGAGCAGTGCCAATATGAGAAGGCTAGTGCCTTCTGACTAATAAACGAGAGGAAATCAGTGTAAGCTTTCCTCACCCATGTTTAGAGTATCATAATTTTTACATTGAAGTCACACGTGAGGAAAGAAGAGATTTCTGTATGTTTGAAGTACACAAAAGGTAAGTTGGTTCAAGCATATAGTCTTTAAAATTTCTCAGTGCCAGGAACAGTTTCATCCTTAGAGTGAAACCTTTGCCCCAAGCCACTCTAGATGGTTCCTTTTTCTCTTTACCTGTAATAAAACTAGCTTTTAAAAGTATCAACTGTGCTTTTAGTCTCTTTTATTAGTCTTAATTTTACAAAGAATATCATGGATTGCATTTATCTCTCTGGGCTCCATTAGTAAGGATATGATACAATTTTCTAAATGTGATGATACACTGTCAATTTTCTAACATTCTCAGCTATAATCATTAAATCACTTTCAAAGTTTTGTAATTTTATTAGTCAACTTAAATCTAATAAAAGTCATTGAGTTTTTATCTAATTAGGTAAATTAGGTTAAACAAAGTACTCAAAGGTCATTTGTGTGAGAAGAAAGTTTATTTGATTCTTTATAATTGACATAATTTTAATTATATCTTGAATCCTTGGGGCAGCAAAGGGTAAAGAAGCAGTAAACTTACTAAAACATCCCAATTACTTACCCTGAGAGTATATCTATGGCTAAACTACCACCTCTGCTTTCTTTGTACAATACAGAGGATATTCTTAGTCTTTGTATATCAATCTCCAGCTAATACACATTGGAAAGATGGCATGAACGTGTAAGCTGTATTGTGCTTTTTTGAAACACATGCCTATATCCTGTTTATAATGAAGAAGATGAATAGTATATTTTTCATTCTGTATTCCCAAATTGGAAGACAGAAACAGTTCCAAGGCAGCAAAGCTAAATACCATCTTAATAAAATATTAAAAAACAAAAAGATCTCTTTGCATTATTGCTATGTAACTGGAGTCCTTCACTTCAGATCACAAAGTCCTTTCTCATAGAAGAGAGCAGCTTCATCCTGCTTCTAATTCCTGACACAAGATAAGGAATCTCTCAGCATTTGCAGTTCTCATTGTAGTCCTCTGTCAGGAATGTCTTCTCTGCTGTGCCTGTGAAGCAACAGACTAGACTTAGCCCCATGTGACCATGCTCCATATCTTTTCCAAAGAGTGGTGGATATTCAGATAAATAGTATCAACAATACTAATTGCTAACCATTTAGATGAGCTTTTTCTAACATAGAACATTTTCTGCATATTAATGCAATTAATACAGTTAATGAAACTGTATCTATTGTCATGATGATTACAAATCCTCCATTTGCAACTCTTGGCTCTAAAGTCCCTAATAACTTTCCAGTGGATAGAAACAATAATAGAAATCTTGACACTTAGCATACTGTGTTAAATACTTTTTTATTGTTGTCATAAGGCACCATGACCAAGCTAACTTAAAGAAAAAGAGCTTATTTGGGCACTATACTTTTAGTTGCCTAGAGTCTATGATGATTATGACAGGAAGCATGGAAGCCAGCAGACAGGCATGACATTGAAGCAGCATCTGAGAACTTACATCTTGCGACACAACTGTAAGGCCTACAGAGCTAATTGGTATGAGACTGGAGAATTTACATCTTCCCAGTGATGTATCTTCTTTCAAGACACACTGAATAATCCTTCTCAAATATTCTTACCAACTGGTGACCACGTATTCAAACATGTGTTTGAACTTAAGTGTGTAATTTTTTTCATTTTTCTTTTTCTTTTCTTTTTTTATTTTTTTAACTGCTGTGACAAAACACCACAATCAAGGCAAATTATAGAAGAGTTAACTCTGGGCTTATATTTTCAGACAGTTCAAATTTGTGATCAAAATAGCAGGAAGCATAACAGCAGGCAAATAGGAATGACATTCGGATAGTAGCTGAGAGCTTTCATCTTTATACAAAATCATGAAGTAAAGAAAGCAAACAGGATGATACAGTCTTTTGAAAGCTTAAAGCTTACACTCAATGATATTTATCTACTAAGTCTGTATGTCCTCCTACTTCCAAACAGTTCTACCAACTGGAATCAAATATTCAAATAAATGTCAGTATTGGGACCATTTCATTTACACTATCATGTATACTTTATATCATTTTTTAATTTTTTTGCTTAAAATTCATACATCTACAGATGAGAGTTTTTTATCATTATCCCATGCCAAGTGGAAATCACCTATATCTAAAAAATGAATACCAGAATATCAGGCAATAATATGCATATATTTGTTATTTATCATGAACAGGAAATAGTACAATTTTTATATTTCTTTTACATGTCCAATTATAATAAGATATTATGATAGATTTTCAGGAGTCTTCAATGCTATAGACAATAAATACTAGTACATTTTTTTGGATGAATATTCGTTAAAAGGCGTTACTTATTTATAAACAAATTAACTAATCAACACTCCATAAATAGATCACAAATATCTTATCTTATGGATATTTGAAATATGTATATGCTCATGTATGTGTGTATATGTGTGTGTATGTATGTGTCTTGTGTGTTTGTATGTGTGTGTATATGTGTGTGTATGTATATATCTTTGTGTGTTTGTGTGTGTGTGTGTGTATAAGAGAATGAGAGAGAGAGAGAGAGAGAGACAGAGACAGTGAGAGACAGAGAGAGACAGAGAGAGACAGAGAGAGAGAGAGGGGTCTTTCTTCCAGCCTGTTGTTTAAATAAAACATCTTTCAAGTGTGATTCTGAATGTAAAATAGTCCCTTAGGATGTAATTAGTACGTGGAAGTACATATCTACAGTCTCCATTTTATTTAGTTACAGTCATATTAGGGCAAAAAAGAATCCCATGGGTTAGAATTCTTTAAGGTGTTTAAAAAAATTAATTCTCACCAGAGCGAAGTCTTGATAAGTTAGTTCAAGAATGTGCTAATGAACAAAACTTCATTGTGTTCTATTCTAGACTATAAAGTAATGCATTCTAACTAAATTTGGCTACTTTGAATTAATATATCTTTTGACTTATATTCTATCATGTAGTATGTAAGTAAAATTCAGTATTTTGATAAATTTTGGTACTTGATTTTATCCAAAGAAAAATGTTTACACATATATGTAAATATATATTTACGTATGACATATTGTATAAATATATTATATAAATACACATTTACAATATGATATTTACATATATATTTCTATAATATGTATAATATATTTATACATATATGTGCATATATATATGTATATATATGTAATCACTTTCACTGGCTTATTCTCTTAACTGTTAACATTGAATTATAGTCTATGATATTCTCTAGCTTTTTCTTCAGTTATTTTCTGCTTCTCCCTTATTACATGAAAACATTTTACCTGTAAACAAGCAGACTATGTAGAATATAATGTTATTAAAAAAATGGATTTCCTTAACTGAACCCAATTCTAAAATCATCAATGATGGTTAGCAGGCTAACATTTGGCTGAGAATTTTAAGATGAACATGGAGACTATTTTAAGCATTAAAGGTAGTGTTCAAACTAATGTTCCTCTAGTTCCTTTTGTCATATGCATATTGATTATATAGTTTTCCTTCTTCCTCACATCTAAAGACCATTGCCTTCATTTTAACCAAGTTGGAAAATGTCAGTTTCTTGAAAAACAGTAAATTTATATTCATGTCCTTTATAAGAGGAAGCCTTATTGTTGGTGTACCTAGCTACTTTAGCTATTGAAAACAATTATCTAGTTTGTCTTCTCTTTCTGTGAAAAAATGCTATGATGAAATAAACTTGAGGACATAGCAATTTATTTGATTTTCACTTAGATAGCAATCCATTATTGCAGAAAGTCAGGGCAGGAACTCAAGCAGAAAGCAAGGAGAACCAATGATTTGTGGTGGCTTGTGCTGTTGATGTTCACCTAGCTTACATGCCTAAGGCCAATCTACATAGAAATGGCTCTAATCATAATTGCTTGTGTCTGCCTATAACAATTATTAGTCCAAACAATCTATGCAGACATGATTATGAATCAGTATGTTACAGTCAATTCTTCAGTTAAGAGTTCCTCTTCTCAATTGATTTTATGTTATATCATTTTAAACTGAAAAGTAACTAGGGAATTGTTTGGGTCGATGATAGAAAAAAATAACACTAGAAAAATTCTTCAAAGTAATTTCCAATATGATAAATAAAGCATAAATTAAATAGAGATTAAATAAAGTGTGCCTGGACCTATTATCCTAATCATCAGTAGAGGAACATTAATTTATCAACAAGTCTGCTCTGGAAAAAAATCACATCGAAAGATATGATCCAAGATAATCCAGACACACCCTACATTACAATGTGATCTTTCTAGGATACAGACAAGCTCTTAGTACACAGGATAAATCCCTAACAATTGAGGCAAGGTTACTTTGTAGAAGGCAAAAAATGTACTTGAAAGTGTAGTCAGTAGAGAGGCAGTGCAGTAGAGTTGAGTTCATGTTCAGTAGTTCAGTTGGTGGCAGTTTAGTCCATGGGGTTCAGATACAATTTTATTGAGACAGTTTTAAAGAGGCATGTTGCAGAGAAAACAAGCTACACACAGGTAAAGACATAAAGAGCCAGAGACTGAAATGGAGCAGTTAGAAGATTAGAATAGATTGCCAGAACTAATTTGAGGCCAAGAAGAAAAATTCAGTCTGAAACCGAGAAAGTCCAGTTTAAGTCAGTCAGCTTGGAGAGAAGTTTGAGCCAGAACATCTCATTCTATGTTGAACCACCCAGGCAGGATTCAGAAAGAGCAAGAACGAATAAGCTTATTCACAGTAAGTCTCAGAGCTGATAATTACATCTGGCAAATAAATGCTACACTTGCAATCATCATACAAATTTTGTAAGTTTTATATCTCAGTTTAAATAAACATAACAAAAATAGAAGATATACTCATGTATATCTTCTGAGTTTATGATCATTTAAAACTTCAACTTGAAAAACAATATGTGGCTGCACCAATTAATTAAATAGGGCAAAATGTATACAAAAGACAAAAAAGAGGGGAAGGTAAGGGAAAAGGAGGAGAAAGTGGTCAAGCAGGAGAAAGAAAGGAACTTCCATTTTCATTTTATTTTTTATCACTTTATTTTCATTTTATTTTTTATTTTGAATTCACACACAAAAAATGCTGTCGTATTTATACATGGAAAGGATTAAATAATAGGTGTGTGTGTGTCTCAAATGAAAGGCATTTAAATACTCAAATTTAGATAACTTGGTAAGACTGACAATTAAATATTGTGAAAATTAATATTAATATATTTTATGAATGAAGTACAAAAACACAATTTTCCTTTCTCTCCCAGCATATTCTATAAATGTAACAAATACATATAATAAAAATTAAGTTATAATATATATTAGGATTTTAAAATTAATTGGTATCTAGAAATTAAGACTTGAATTCTTCTTGTTAAAAAATACTCTGATTAATCATTATATTTAATTATAGAATCTGAAAAAATCCAAGCTGATGAATGAATGTGATTGCCTCATATTTATGTATAAGCATTCTGGTAGTGTATTAATATAAAGATCATTACAGGAAATAGTTGGCAAATGCAAAAAGGAAACTAAACCATAAAGATATTATAGGACTAGCCGAAGCTGTATGTTTTATATGCACAAAGAGAAATTAGGATTGAAATGGTATCAATTTTATTGTATAACTGACATATTTATCTTAATATATGTTCTTTCCAAATCTAAAATCACAAGAATAATTTTTAAATTTAATATCTCACATATTACATCCCAACTGCAGTTCACTCTCTCTCTTCTCCTATCAAATTCTATGTTCATCTAAGTTTCCTCCCACGCATATCAATAAAACATGGCATGTCAAGTTTCAGTAAGATTGACATCTCCATTCGTATTAAGGCTAGATGAGTAAACCTAGAAAAATGTTCCTGAACACTGATATACTTGTAGTCAGAGACAGCCCTTACTCATACTACTAGGAGTTCTGCAAGAAGACAAAGCTATACAACCAAAGAATATATGCAGAGGGCCTAAGTCAGATCCATGTAGTCTCCCTGATTGTCAGTTCAGTCTCTGTGAGCCCAATGATCCCAGGTTTGTTGATTCTGTGGATTTTCTTATAGTGTCTTCTACCAGTTCTGGCTTTTACAATCCTTCTTCCCTATCTCTATACAAGATTCACTGAGTTCCACCTAATATTTGACTATGGATCTCCTCATCTGTTTCCATCATTTGCTGTATGGAGCCTCTCTAATGATGATTATGCTAGGCTCCTGTCTACTAGTATAGAATATCATTGGGAATTTTCTGTATTTACGTATATTTTGCCAATCATATTTGGATCCACCCTACGTCTCCAGGCTATCTGATTTCTGTTTCCTGTAGTTGATATAATTATATACATAGTACACCCAAAAAATTCTACAAAGGAACTCATACCACTGATAAATACCTTCAACAAAGTGGCTGAATGCAAGATTAACTAAAAAAAAATAATCAATACACCTCTTATATTGAGTAAAATATCTGAGAAAGAAATCAGGGAAACAGCAGCCTTTACGATAACCAGAAAATGGTACAAAATATCTTGAGGTAACTTTAACCAAGGAAAGTAAGATGTGTTTGACAAAAACTTCAACATTCTGAAAAAGTAAATTTAAGAAGATATCGGAACATGGAAAGATTTCCCATGCTCACGGATTGGTAAGATTAACATTGTTAATTTTGCAGGCAAATAGATACAATTAGAAAAGATTATTCTGGATGAGGTAACCCAGACCCAAAAGGATATTCATAGTATGTATTCACTTATAAGTGGATATTAGCCATAAAGAACAGAGCAACTATGCTATAATCAACAAACTCAAAGAAGCCAAGTAACAAGGAGAGCCCAAGGAAGGGTGGTTGAATCTTCCTCAGAAGGGGAAAGAAATAAAATAGATATAAGATGGGAATGACAGGCGGTTACGAGGTACAAGAGAGGATGGGGAGTGGACAGGATGGGGTATAAGGATAGCAATAGAGAGAGAATGGAGATTTGCAGTGACTATTTGCAGGGCTATCCCTGGGCCTGTTGCCTGCCTGCCCGTGGATCCTGTGTCCCAAAAAGGGACTTACTTATCTGGCTTCAGTGAAAGAGGATGTATCTAGTAGTGTGAAACTGTGTTTGTGTGTGTGTGTGTGTGTGTGTGTGTGTGTGTGTTTGTGTGTGTGTGCGCGTGTACAGGTGTGTTTTGTGTTAGTGGAGGAGTGAGACCCAGAGGTGGCCTTATCCTTCACAAAATAGAAAGAGAATGCAGAATTGGGGGAAAACTTGCATGTGGGGGTACAGATAAGAAAGAAAGGACTGATATTGAGTTGTAAAGTGAATAAATAAATAAATTTCAATAAATATATAAAACCAGATACACTGAACCTGATAGAAAAGAAAGTGGGAAAAGCCTTGAACTACAGGAGACAACTTTCTAAACACCAATAGCACAGCAACTAAGATCAATAATCAATTAATGCAACGTCATGAAACTGAACAGCTTCTGTAAGTCAATAGGACAAAATGGCAGTCTACAGTATGGTAAAGGATTTTCTTTAACAGCATTTCTGACAGAGGACTAATTTTTTTAAATATATAAAGAATTCTAGAAAATAGACTTCAACATGACAAATAATCTAGTTAAAAATGTGATGCAAATCTAAACAAAAAATTATAAGGAGAGGCATCTCTAATGGCTAAGAAGCCCTTGAAAAAAAATGTTAAACATCCTTAGTTCTCAGGGAAATGCAAATCAGAATGACTCTGAGATTCCATTTTACATGTATTGGAATGACTAAGATCAAAAACACAAGTGATAGCTCATGCTGGTTAGAATGTTGAAGAAGGGGAACACTCTTCCTCTACTGGTGGGAATAAAACGTGTACAGACACTTTGAAAGTCAATATGGCAACTTGTGATAAAATGAAATTGACATTCTTCAAGACCTAGTTATGCCACTCAGTGTTACTTTTCTCAATTAAAGAGCAATTCTCTCTCATAGCAGGTATCAATTACAAGTAACCTTATAGCTAGAAGTCAAAATGTGCCTACTTCTTCTCAGAGCTTGGATTTTCTCTGATATGGATTTCTCTTGGTCTTGCTCATGCTGTCATCGTCTAGGTAAGAACATGCACGTTGTTAGTCTGATTGTATCTGGTAGTTGATATTTTGTTAGAGTCGTCTACCACATATGTCCCTTTCAATCTTTCTGCTTCCTCTTCAACATAGTTGCCAGAGACTTAATGAGAGATGTTTGACAGACATTCCCTTTCTGAATGATTGATCCAAACTCTCCCATACTTTGTATCTTGCTCAATTGTGTGTGACTGTGCTAATCTATGGCAAGATGATGTTTCTCTGATGAGCATAGAGAAATGCAGTAATCCTATGTTATCCAATATAAATAAAAAGGGATTGAGACCTATGACTTCTTATGAACTAGACAAATTAGTTTTTAAATTAAAGAATTTCAATAACACTTTGAATTTTAATAAGTTAGGAAATGTTTTAAAATGGAATTTATTATTTCTGAATTTTACTCAAATTATTTAGAGCAAAACTACACCTTGCTTCATGCTCTCCATTTCTTCCTAGACTCCCACAACTTTGCTCTCTTGACCAAGGTTCAGAGATCATCATGAAAGACAGCACAGATTGGAAGAGATATCAGTTGCAAAGGACTGCTGGGAAGTGATTTTCAGACATAACAGCCTTTTATTTTACAATAGAACTTACAGTGGCTGTGGCTACCTGCAAAAGACCTTTGTAGGATCATTCCAGCCAATAATCAAAAATTAATGGAGAGTGGTGGGCAAAGTTTTAATTTTGTATTCGATAATGTATTAGCACTTGGCCTCTTCTCAATGAGTCTTCTCAAGTCCCCCAAGCTGCTCTGAACTTGCTATCTCCTTTCTGTTCACCTTTATCAGGCTTGCAGAGCCTAAACCATACAGGTTGGCTTCCCTTACCTGACCCATATCCTCTGCTTACTGAGTCCTCTGTGGGTACCCCAAGATGCCCTGAATGGTGTGTTATCCCCAACAGACCTCCCTTCTCCTGCCACCTCTCTGTCAACATTCACTGGACCTGTGGATCTTGAACCATACAGACTTTTGGATACTGGACAATAAAGACTTTCCAATCCAGAACCATATAGCTCAAAAATACCCATAAAAGGCCTATCACACCAGGATCATCAAGGTTAACATCCCCCAATACCTTCAAAAGCCTGTTGTCAACAAAGTTGGAAAATCATAACAAAATAGATGATCGTCAAAATTAAATCAAGGTCATGAAAATTATTTTAACAGCCCTAAAATCCCATAAAGAAAAGAAGCAGTCACCAAAAGTCCCACTCATTAAAAGAAACAAAATTTCAAGGCCATTTGGTTTTAGGGCAGAATTCTATGAGAATTTCATGGATGAGCTAATACCAATAGTCCTCAAACTATTCTACATAACAGAAACAGAAGGTTCACTGCCAAACTCATACTATGAAGCCAGAGTCATCCTGATACCTAAAGTACTCAAGACTCAACAAAGAAAGAGAACTTCAGACTGATTTCTCCTAGGAACATTGATGTAAAAAACACTCAATAAAATACTCAAAAATGAAATCTGAGAACAAATCAAAGACACAATACAGTATGATCAAATAGGTTTCATCCCAAGGGTGTAGGGATAATTCAATATATGGAAGTCCATTAATGTAATCAATATGAAAATCAAATGATCATCTCATGAGATTCTGAAAAAGCCTTTGACAAAATTCAAAACCCCTTCATGTTAAAAATATTAGAAAAATTAGGGCTAAGCACATACATAAACGTAAGCATATACCTAAACATAATCAAAGCAAAATACAGTAAACCAATAGCCGTCATCAAACTAAATGGAGAGAAATTGAAAGCAATTACACTAAAATCAGAAACAAGACAAGGCTTCCCAACTCTCACCCTATGTCTTCAATATAGTACTTCTTCCTAGCCAGAACAGTAAGACAAGAAAAAGATATCAATGGGATACAATTTAGAAAGAAATAAGTCAATGTTTCACTATTTTCAGATAAGTTAGCATTCATAACTGACCCAAAAAATTCTACTGAGAACACCTACAGCTGTTAATCACTTTCAGCAAAGTGGCTGGATTCAAAATTAACTAAAGGAAATCAGTAGCCCTTCTTCATACAAATTATAAACATTTGAGGAAGAAATTAAGGAAACAATATCCTTTACCATTACCACAAATAATATAAAGTATCTTGGTGTAACTCTAACTAAGCAATGGAAAGGTCTATATGACAAGAACTTCAAGTCTATGAAGAAAGAAACCGAAGAAGATATCAGAAGATGGAAAGATCTCCCAAGCCCATTCATAGGTAGGATTAAAATAATGAAAATAGTCATTTTACTGAAAGTCACCTACACATTCATTGCAATCACTATTCATAATTTCAAGCAGTTCTACAGAATAGTAGTGATAAAAACTGCATGGTATTGGTACAGAAACAAATGTTAATCAATGGAATCCAATCAAAGACCTAGAAGAAAAACCAACATACCTATGGACACTGGATTTTTTATAAGAAAGGCAAAATCATTCAGTGGAATATAGAAAGCATCTTCAATACATAGTACTTGTCTAACTTGATGCCTACATATGGAAATATGCAAATAGATCTATATGTATTACCCTGCACAAAACTGAAGTACAAGTGGATTGAAGCCCTCAACCAAAACCAAATACACTAGATGTAATAGAAAAGAAAGAGGGAAATAGCCTTGAACTCATAGGTACAGGAGACAATTTCCTGAGCAGAACATCAATGACTCAGGCTCTAAGATCAACAACTGATAAACAGGACCTTATGAAATGGCAAGGCATCTGTAAGGCAAAAGACACTGTCAATAGGACAAAACAGCAGCCTAGAGGTTAGGAAAGAATCTTCATCAAACCTATATCAGAGGGCTAGTACCCAAAATTTATTAAGAATTCAAGAAGGTATACACCAATATTCAAAATGATCCAATTTAAAAAAAAAAAGAGATACAGAGCTAAACAGAGAATTCTCAACATAGGAATCTTAAATGGCAGAAAAGCATTTAGGGAAATGGTTAAAGTCCTTAATCATCAGAGAAATACACATCAACTCTGGTAGCTGTTTAGTCTCTATGAGCCCCTATGGGCCCAGCTTAGATTTTGCTTGTACCTTTGACCCCTCTGGTGCGTTAAATCTTTCCTCCTCTTCTTCTATAGGGGTTGGAGAACCTTGTAGTTAAAGTAGCAGGCCTACATGATCTCAAGGCTTTCTTAGCAGGACTTCCCTGGCTCTGTCTCTGTAGAATGTCTTTGTCAAGAGAATATTCCTGAACACAGAGGGCTGGCCTTGTCTAAAATGTAACCTTGTATGAGCTCTCTAAAGGCTGCATAACTCAGCACAAGCATCTCATTCTGGCTTCCCACTCATATTATTCTTAGATGCTGTACTAAAACTAATCACTCCTTGCTGCTTGCCCTTTCCACATATAATCCTAAAAAACAGTCCTCATATACTATATCCCTGAAACAAAATGTAGACTCATCTCACTGCAGTGGTATCTGGAGTTCATTCCATCCATAATCACAGGCATCTGAACCACACTCCCCACCTCTGCTCCCTTTGATCTCTCAGGTTGGTGGCCAAAGCCTCCTAGGATAAAAGGAGACTCACAACAGGATTCCCCAAGCTCCACTTACATCTTGGCTGTGGGTCTCTTCATCTGTTTCAACCAGATGCTGGGTGAAGCTTCCAGGAACAGTTATGCTCTGCTCCTGCCTGCAAATATAGCAAAATAGCATTACTAGTGTCAGGGCTTGTCTCTCTCTGATGTCATGAGTCTCCAGCTGGGCCAGTCATTTGGGGGCCTAGCCCTCAAATTCTCTTCTATTTTTTTACACTTGCATGTCTTCTGGGCAAGACAAATTGTAGGTCTAAGGTTTGGTGGCTGGATCATTTTACAAATCCATCGATTGGAAGTCTTATCTGGTTACAAGAAATGGCTAGTTCAAGCTCCATATCCCTTATTAATAGGAATCTGAGCTAGGGTCACTCTCATAGAATCTTGGGAGTTTCCATTGTCCTTTTGTCTTCTCCCAGTGCTCTCTCCCTTTGTTCCCCTTCACTTCATCCCTCCTACTCCCATCCCCATACGGTCCTAGACCCAGTTCCCTACATCTATTTACCCTCAATGTCTCATCTATTTCCACATTTTGGTGAGATTCAACCATCCAACTTTGGGCACTTCTTGTTACTTAGTTATGTTGGTCTGTAGTTTGTAGCATGGTTATTCTGCATTTTATGACTAATATCCACTTATAAGTAAGCACATACAATGTTTGTCTATATGAGTCTGTAGTACCTTGCTCAGGATGATCTTGTATAATTCCATCCATTTGCCAGCTGAAACTTTATGACAAAGGTGATCCAATATTTGACAACTCTTTTTAACCAAGAAATTTTCATACTATGCTCCAAAGATTCTCTCACACATATTAATACTCATAGGAGTAAAAGTATATGAATATTCTGATTCCTTAAAAGAAAGAAATTTTAGACCATAGCTTAGTGAGATTCGTTATTTGGGTTCAAATATCTTTAACAATCACATCAATGTAATGCATTGAATGAAAGAAGAATACTGGTCAATATGAAGAAAAATCTTCAACAAAATATTAAAGAGTCATATCCTGTGATATATAATAAAATGATATTTCCATATAGGAACAATAGGCAATAAATACATGTTTAAATTTAAGAAAATATCTTTAAGAAAATTAAATTTGCACTAACACTACACAGGTATAATACTTGACATAAATTTAATAAAAATTCTGAGTTATACACACCAAAAATATTGAGATTACATTCAAAGAAATGAAGATGATTGAAATTGATAAGAAAAACTATCCTGTGTTCATGGACTGATGAGCTTAATGTGACGAAAATCACGATTCACTCCAAGCAAGCAAATTGATTTGGCAAAATGCCCTTCACATCATACATGTCTTTTTGTGGAAATGAGAATGACAGAATGTGCCAAGCCATCTTAAAATATTGCAGCATTTCTGTTCGTCCCATCTCACAAATTTGTGAAAAAGTGATTACTTTGAGATACTGTCATAAGCATAGACAGAAGGTTATTGAAAATACCCATAAACAAACCCATATAGGGAATGGTAACTAATTCTTGTCATAGGCACCTAGAGAAGCAAATAGGAAATAGTTTTTTCTCAAAAATGAATGAACTAGGTATACACACAAACTGATGACAATATATCTGAACTATAAGTGATATACAGCTATTAAATATTGACTCTTTACTTAAATTGAGAAGTAAACTACGTGACTATTAGAAACAAGTTATTGATTCTTTCTGATTAATGTATTTCTATGAATTCCATTAAAAAAACTCTTATGAATATTATATTATGAAATGAGATTTTGTGATTCTTTGTGTGTGTGTGTTTCTTGTAAAAGGTGTTAGTAATGCCAAGGATAGCCAAAGAGTAGAGGAATATGTCTGAAAATGATGTCTTACAGTACTTTGTGTATTCCATATCATTTTTCTTAAGTTACAATCTAGAACTCATGCAAAACAAATACATGTCCACTCACATGGTGGTGAATATATCAACAAACTATCTAAAGCTTATGTGAAGACGCTGGACACTCAGAATAACCAACATGGTGTTGAGTGAAAACAAAAACAGAGGGGAAACAACCCAATTTCCAGAATTATTGTAAACATACTGCACAAAATATATGTTTACAGAATAACACCAAAGTAAGGAACCCTGATACCTTACTTATAGATGCAGTCAAGGGACCTGTGACAAGGAAGAAAGGAATCAAGGAAGAGAAAATAGTTTTCTCAAGAGTAAAGAGAGGAACTGATCATTCAGAGAAACACTAAAAGAATCTAGATGCAGACTTCAAAACCATTCCAGAACTCATAAGAATGTGATTGACAGGACTGAAGATAAAAGGCAAAGTTGTACAACTCATAGCAGATATGAGTGCAGAGAGTCTAGATATTGTCTTTGGTCATAATCTTTAAAACAAAATACCAGAGACATGCTTGAGAGGAAGAATGACAAACTTAGACTCAAGCTTCACACTTGTAAAAGACATTTTAATTGAAAAGACAAGGCAAAAATATGAGGAGAATATTTGCCAAAGTTATATCTTGTAAATACCATGTTCTTCTTTCTTTGTTTTTTAAAATTATTTTTATTGAAAACTTATTTTTTTCATATAATATATCCATGCTATGATTTTTACTTCCTCTGATCCATATAGTTTTCTCCCATCTCCCCAACTATCTGGATACATCCTCTTTCTGTTTCTTATTAGAAAACAAACAGCTCTCTAAGGGATAATATAATGTAATGTATATTATCATGTAGAACAATAACTAACAAATCAGAATTTGTTAACAAAACAAAGAACCAAAAGGAAATGAGCCCAAGAAAAGGCTCAAGAAAGAGTGACACAGAGACCCCTCATACCCACACAGAAATCTCATAAAAACACTAAACTAGAAGCCATAATAAATACCTAAGGATAGATTCAGATACTGTGTAATACCATACACAGTATGGTTTCAGTTTCAATAGATTCATACGTGTATTGATCATGTTGATCTAGAAGGCCTTGGTGTCCTCCATTCTCTAGCTCTTACATAATTCCATCTCTCCTTGTGCAGGTATTATTGGTCATGATGATAGGGATTTGATAGAAACAACACCTACACAACTCACTGGACAGATAAGATGAGCTAGTGTCTACATAGAGGTTTCACTTCTCCATGCTAGCATTGTTGGTACAGGTAACTACTCTGCACACTACTTTCTAAAAGAGAAACACCAACTCAGCTGCAAATCTTGTGATCCTTAATGCTGACCTGCCTGCAAAATATGATAGTGAACATGGTCCAATCTGGGAGGTGGTGGTAAACAACTTTATTCTGAGTACTCAGGGGGCAGAGGCAGGTAGATCTCTGTGAGTACAAGCCAGGTTAGTGTACAGAGTGAGTTCCAGGACAGCCAGAGCTAAACAGACAAACCCTGTCTTATAAAATAAAACAAAGAAACAAAAGTTACAAAGCTTGTGTGGGAAAACAATCAATATCTGATTTGATTTAAGGCTCATTCAAGGAGATGGAACCTATATCAGACACTATTTATGTGACCAAGTACCTATGATTAGATAGGTCAGGGACTTAGGATAAAACTGAATACATAAAGAATTCTTAAATACAAATTTATGAAAGAAAATTATGGGATCAGACATTAAAAGCTAAGCTCACAACAACAACAACAACAAAATACAAGACAAAATTATGCTAAACTCATTATAGTGGAGGGTACCTCAGTTAAAAAAAAATGCCTCCGTAAGATCACACTGCAGGCAAGCCAGTAGAATATTTCTTTAATTAGTGATTGATGGGGGAGGGTCCAAATCTTTGTGGGTGGTGTGATCCCTGGGCTGGTGGTTTTGGGTCCTATAAGAAAGTAGGCTGGACAATTCATAGATAGCAAGCCAGTAAGCAGCACCCTTCCAGGGCTTCTGCATAAGCCTCTGCCTCTAAGTTCCTGTCCTATTTGAGATTTATCCTGACTTTGAGATTTGAGATTATCCTATCCTATTTGAGATTTATTCCTTCAGTGACTGACTACAATGGGGAAGTATAAGCCAAATAAATGCTTTCCTTCACTTTTTGTTCATGGTGTTTTGTCATAGCAACAGAAACCCTGACTAAGACATTAATGATCTTATTTGTACATAATCAAATGTTTGACTGATGACTCAATTTGACATTCGACATCATCTTTACTTGAAACAATGGTTTGACCCCAGACTAGATAGTGATTTAAGAATGTCTCAATAATGAAAAACAAAAACAAGATAAAGCAAACAGTGGAAGAAATACCGATTAGGAGTGTGAAAGTGGAACTCCAGATAGATGAAACACAAATATTTTTAGTTGAATCATATCATCTGACTCTTTTGTGTTCATATAAAAAAGCTTTAATTCTCAATTATTAACTAGATGAACAGGTAATCTTTTGTGTGTTTGCCAACTTTTTCACAATTTTTTCATAAGCCCTGTGTGGCAAGATTTGCTTGTGTCTTTAAATTCGTTTTTATCTTGGCACTCAGAAAAATATGTAGCAAGTAGAAATAAATACACAGGCCAAGCTTTGGGAAATTAACATATTGACAGGCATGCAAAGGTACAAAGATGCAAAATCTGATTAAGAGAGGAAGAAATGGTATGAATAAAGGAAATTCAACTTATGGTTAATTTGGATATTTTCAGGTTATGTCAAAGAGGAAGAGAAGGAGAGAAAGACTGATTCCAAAAGGAGAATGAGATTTTACCTATAATTCACCAATCAGTGATGCTCTGACTGCCATACACAATACTGCTTGTTGACAATTTCAATATGGGATTAACCATGAGGAAGGCCATCAGACGTAATGAAATTACCAATTTATGATAATTGAACTTAATTCTGACAGTTTGTGGTATCACTGATTATGAAGTAGGAGTTATTTCATTAATACTTGGATATATATATCCAAATATTATTTATATATATTGAACTAACTGGTAAGATTAGTATGAATTAAATTTACTGTTACTTTATGCATCTGAACAGTAACACATCAAGTAGATTTTACTGAATATTGCATGTAACTGTAAAAGACAGTAAAACAAGATTTTCATTGAATATCCTCTGAGGGAATGCCAATCCCACTTTGCTAAACCAACCACTATGTTATAAAGAGCACAGAAAGTCCTTGATAAAAACAGTCACTTTTGTTTTATGGGACCTTATTATCTTAAGATAAATGTTTGTGTGAAAGTCAGGGGAGGCGGGATGGTGTCGAGTTTAAACACAATATTATCCTATAGAGCAGCTAGCTGGTTAATAGAAACATTTTTAGAAGTTACAGCCATGCAGCATTTTCCCTTTGGCTATAAATAATGCATTTCTTTGGTGTTTAATCCAATGCTGACAAGAAGAGTAATGAGTTGACATCCATATGTAGAATATTAACTACATTTCTAGCTATTGTTGCCTCTAGATCTTTAGGGCTTTATTTATAGGTGGCAATAAAATGAAAAAAAGGAAATTAATATATTGAATCTTAAGCTATAAACAAAATTATGTACGGTAAAGGCATCCAAATATTTTATCTCTGCAAATGAGGCCTAACCTGATTAATAGAGGATCTGAAGAAAGTATAGCTTAATTATGGAGAAGGTAACCATAATTTCCTGTTGGTGAATTATTGCTTTGCAAGTAATTGAGATCCTGATGTAAAGTATTGTTTGGGTGAGAAACCATGACACAGTGTTTAAAGTCTCAGTGTTAGAAAGCCCTGTTGAGCTCTCAGTTTTACTATTCTCTTGTGATCATCCATAGAACTCATTTTGCAAGAATATTAGTCTTTGGATATGTAATAGGAGAAACTTTATGTGTTTTGCTATGATTTTGACATCTTAAAACTACAATTAAACATCTTTCTAAAGGAATCCTTTGTCTGAAGACATTGTAAATATAAATAAGCATTTCTTCTTCCCATGGGTATGTTTTCCATGAAGTTAACATGATCCTTTGTACACTTGACCTCCACATGCCTTTCTGGATTATCATAGGCGAGAAAATATTATTTAATATTTACAATAAGGAATGATTTAAATAACTCATAAGAAAATAGGCAGAGAAGTTTATGTTTTATACATTATAATTCTAAAGCAAAATTTTCAGCATTTAAAAAAGCTCATTGAAAGTTTATTCTCTGTTACTGAGGTAGAAATTTCAGTAGAAGCAGTTATCTCATGGCATTTTGAACTATGTTTTAGTTTCATGTTAGTATTGCCTGTATTTGATCTTCATGGTTTATGAATGTAGTGGCACTATGAAAGAGTTGGGGTAGTCTATAGAGCTTTATTCAGCTTCTAATAGAAAAGCTAGCTCAATCTCCTGCAGAGATAAAGCTATGTGTATTGTAGTATGGCAAAAAGTGAACTTGGTGTTAGACCTGTATTTGTCAGATAGCTTTGACATCTTGACCAAGAAAAGTTATAGAAGAAATAATTTGCTGGTGGCTCACAGTCTCAGAGGGTGAGTACATGGTTATCATTTCTAGGAGAGTGGCAGCAGGCAGGAACAAATGGTGCCGGAGAAGTAGCTGAAAGCTTATACGCCTATCATCAAACAGGGGAAGGAGAGAGAGAGTGGGAGAGAGAGAGAGAGTTTGAGAGAGAGTAGGAGAGAGAGAGAGAGGTTGAGAGAGAGAGAGAGACAGAAAGAGAGAGACAGAAAGAGACAGAGACAGACTGAGAGGAAGGACAAAGAGAGGGAGAGGGAGAGAGACAAAGAGAGAGATAGAGATAGAGAGAGAGAGATTAAGAATAGCATATGCTTTTGAAATCTCAATGCCCACCTGCACTGGCACACTTCCCCCCCAATAAGAACATACCTCCTCATTATTACCAAATAGTTCCCCCAACTAAGGATCAAACATTCTAATATATAAGCCTATGGGATTCATTCTCATTCAAACCACAATATGACACACCCTTACCTCCATATACCTGTGGTCATATTGTAACAAAAATGGTATTTATTTGGACATCAAATGTCCACATACAACTTTTACAATTGCATCACAATTACAAGCCCAAACCCCAAAGTCTCTTTTGAGACTCAATGGCATTTCTTAATTACAATTCCAAGAATAAGGTAAAACAAAACAAAACAAAACTATCAAGTCACACATTTTCAACATACAATGGCATGAAATATATATATTACTGTTTCAAAAGAGACGAATGGGATCATAGTGAGGAAACTTGTATCAAAACAAGACTTAAACCCAGCAGGGCTAGCTACACATACTGTAGTCTTCTATCTGATACAGTGGGGCTTAGATGGCTCTTCCCTTAAAGATTCTATCTGTAAAACACTTCTTTTTCTTAGGCTGCATCTCCTTTTATCCTCAGTTCTCTCTGGTAGGTAGTACATAGATATGAAACATCCACCATCCTGAGGTCTCCAATGTATCCCATGATCAACCTTCATAGCTTCACACATGGTCATTCCATGTGTGGAATACACTGCCCCATATCTGGCGCTAGTGACTTTCCTTAACCATCAAGGAATTGTTTCAACCAATTTACTCCTGCATCTTTTTTGACTCTAATTTTTGTTTCTTCTTGTGGTGAATGCTCCCTCCTTCCTGAATAAGCTCAACTTTTCTTTCGCTTTCTATGACTCAATAATTCCTAATTTATTTGGCTCCAGCATTAAATTTCCTAGAAATACTTTTCTCTTTTGTGATTTTGGAATCTCCTTTTGAATTTTCTTTTGTGGTTGCTAATAACCATACCCCAGATTAAATATTAGATGACCTTAAAATATCCCCTGTCAAATCCCAAATCTCTTCATTTTGCTCTCTACCAGACTCTTAGAACTAAGGAGAAAGAGTGACCATATACTTTAAAAAAAAATCTCAAGAATGGTTTAGCCCAGTTGCTAATATTGTTCTGATTATAAATGTCTTGAATTGATCTGTTATGTACCAAATTGTTCTCAGCACTACTGTCTTCCAAGCTCCTTCTAGGACAGGCCACTATGCCCTGTTTATGGTATTTTTTTATTTTATTAATTTTTTATTTATTGACATCACAAATATTCCCCCTCTGAGCACCACCTCCCAGAATTCCCATACCCTCTTTCTTTCACCTCTGAGAGGCTGGCCCCTAGGGTGTCCTCCTTCTCTGGGGCATCAAGGCTCTACAAGTCTAGGCGCATCCTCTCCCACTGGAGCCAGACAAGACAGTCCTCTGCTGCGTATGTACTGGGATCCTCAGACCAGCCTGTATATACTCTTTTATTGGTAGCTTAGTCTCTGTGAGCTTCCAGGGATCCTGGTTAGTTGATACTTTTGGTCTACCTAAGGGAGTCTTAATCCCTATCAGTTCCTTCAATCCTTCCCCTAACTCTTCCACAGGGGTCCCTGAACTCAGTCTAATGGCTGGCTATAAGTATCTGCATCTGTGTCAGCGCTGGTGGAGCCTCTCAGAGGAGAGCCATGCTAGACTCCTCTCTGCAAGTACAACATAGCATCAGTAATAGTGTCAGGGTTTGTTCCCTCCCATGGGATGAATCTCAAGTTGGGTCAGTCACTGGTCTACCATTTCTTCTTTTTCTGCTCAATCTTTGTTTCTGCAGTGTTTTTTGTTTTGTTTTGCTTTGTTTTGTTTTGTTTTAGACAGGAACAGTTTTGAGACAGAAATTTTGAAGGTTCTCCAGTTCTCCTTCCACATCTAGCCCTGGATATCCTAAAACACCTGAAGAGCAGGACCTAAAATCCTAGGAAATAAAAGAAACATAAATGTACTTTAATTGACAAAAAGGTAAAAATAGAATAAAATTAAAAATGAACATTTCATGTACAAATTTTCAAAGTCAGTGAGCAAAATTTGCATTATCTTGTATCATCATTCTACGTGACTTTCACATATGATATTAGCTTACACTTATACAGAAGACAAATTTATCAAGTAGTTCCCTTCTCAGAAACAGATTGGAAATAAATCATGGTATGCAAAACAAGACAGACATTATATAATAACTTAAATTAGAGCTAAGAGTAACTATCATGTGAATCAGAAAAAAATAAAATTATTTGAATATAAAAAATGGTAGAACAATGGAAAAAGTATCAATGGAATAATCTCATAACCTATGGGTTAAATGTGCATATATCATTCAGAATCCTGTGAAAATATATACATATATATGTATGTACTCACACATGCACATACATGTGTGCACATCATGCATGCATGCACACACACACACAAACACACACATATATGTATATCATATATACACATATATATGATATACATATATATATGATATGTATTTATAAACCAAATTTAAAACTGTTTTGCATTTCACTTTCCATTTGTAACTTCAGTAGTATTAAGTGAAGCCAGAATAAGTTAATGAAAAAAATCAATTAAAAATAAAATTGCATCTATATGAGGTTTTATTTCTGAATTCATTTCATGAAGCAATAATTAAAAAAGTATTTTAGAATATATCATAAATTAATGCCACCTCAAAGTTAATAAAAATTAACTATCCCTCCAGGTTTTTGTAACACTAGACTGTCTACATTTCTCATTCTCCTACCTGTGTATGTCTGTATATGTGTGTGTCTGTGTTTCTCTGTTCATCTGTGTGTGTCTGGGAAACAGATGAGTTTGTCAAGTGTAATCATTGGACAGAAGAAAACGTATCTAAAATAATTAAATCATGCCATCATACTCAATGTACTTTATCCAGTAACAAATATAGACAAAGGTAAGATTGCCCTAGGACACCATTTGTTTATCCCACTCCCACACAAATATACTCCAATCTCATACATGCTAGTTTTAAGAAAATTTCCTTGCTGATTCTTTCACTCTCTATTTGATCCTTTTCCATCCTTTACCCAGATTTTCAGGACAGCTTTTTTCCTAATTAAAATTCTGTTGAGAAATCCTGTCAGGATTTTTAAGAAGATATAATCTGTTAACTTTTGGCCTTCATGTATATTTGATTCCACTTTAACCATAGTACTTGCTCTCCTTAGGGCTTAGAGACTTAATTCACTTAATAGGAATCAATCTGTGGTTTGGGAAAGTGGGAAAACAAAGGAGAAAATTAGTCCATCAATGACAAAATCTGATAGGAAATTATGCCAAGGGGTAAGGTAATTAGTGCCGTGTATTGTCAGTCTTCCCAGGATTAGGCCCACATATAATAAAGTATTCTGAAATTAAGAAGTCCGTATGGGACAATTTCTAACAGAACATGCAGATATCTTTCAGGATATTACTACAAAGAGTGGAATGCACATAAAATTAGAACAAGATCTTATTTGGCTGATTTCATGACCTAGAGAATCTTCTCACATAGTTATTACATGTTTAGATATGGAAACCTTATGACAAATTATCATTGAATATTACAAAATAATTGGTCTGTTATTTTTTTTTTAAATACTGTCATTAAATACAGCCAAGATTCGAAGGGGCAAAAGTACACTCTGTTTCCTTAGGAGGACTAATGTGTCCTTAGATCAATGGGTATTTCTTATTTTGTTTTATATATTTTTAGCTGTCTTACTCAATAAGAATTAAAAGGAAAAATGGAAAACTCCCAAAACAATGGATACATTGTTGATTGTGCATTAGTCTGAGTACCATGGTACATCTAGATTTACCTCATTCCTCCTACTTGGATAAGAATCATTCTTTGTCCTACTTTCTGCCCTCAACTACCCATCAGACAATTGTTAGGCACTTTGGATATCAGATAGACTGTCTTTGCATTACATAGACTGTGTTCTAGATTCTTTTCCAGTAAGGAATGCTGAGAGTGGCAGAAATAATCTTCCTTGGGTATGAGCACAGGAATTCATTTTCTTGTGCAAAATATTAAGCCATAATATTCAATTTAAATATTTAAATATTTAAATTTTAATATTTAAGCAATTATATATTGCTCGTGTTATTATAATGCTAAGTGTGGGCCCCCAAGGTCCTGGTGATTCTGTCGCCAAGTTATTTCTTATTGGTAAATAATAATGCTAACAACTAATAGCTGGGCAGAAGACACATAGGTGGAATTTAGTTTTGCCAGAGTTGGAGGAGAACCAGGAGGGAAAGAAGATGCAGGAGGAGGAAAGAGAAGCCTCTAGGAGTTAGGAGTCAAGAAAACATGGCCTTGATACCGGGAAATTGGAATTAAGAGAAGCATAGATGAAACAGTAAGTAGTGTCTCAGAGTTATAGGTATGAAAGTAGATAATAACAGCATAGAGGATAGCTATCTTCCCAGGTTTTGGGCCCTTAAAGGCTTATTGTAACTATAAAAATTGTGCATATCTTTTATCTAAGAACTACATGGTAAAGGCAGGGTGGAAACACTGGGTCAGGATTAAATAATTTATACAACACATAATGACTATGTTCAATCTATATATTGAGAAATATATGTGGACATTCACATATTTATACACACACACACACACACACACACACACACACATACATATATAAACACACACACATACACAGACACACACAAATACACAAATGCATGAATGTAGCAACAAGTAATAAAGCAACCAGAAATTTGAAAGATGATGGGATTATACTAGAATGTTTTGAGGGAGGAAAAGGAAGGGAGAAATAATGTAATTAAGTTAGAATCTCAAAAAATAAAATAAATATATGTGAAATCTCAAAATAGCTCCTAATGATGTTTGGTAACCAATTTTGTCAAAGAAGATTCATGCCTTAAGGCTCATATTGGCTATCTGAGATGTGAAAGGCCAATATAGGTAGACTGCTGTGAATTTAAAGATCCCTGGGCTGCAGAAACCCAATCCTAGAAGCCACCCCAACAAGAACAATAAGAAAAACTGAAAAAAAAAATTCTTTGAGCTTAAAGTTAAATGTAAAATATATTGTGACAGATACAGAGATTATGTTCAAACAACCTTTATAACAATATGCTGTTATAAATACTCCATTGTAACAACACTGTTTTTAGAGTGTGCATTCATTAAAGACACCCTACTGTAGCTATATAAGTACATTTGGAAACAGCACAAAGTACTTAGTATTGTGCAAGGTTTGGAGACTCATGGGGTGTCTCTGAACTTACTCCTTATTAAACAAGACAGCCAGTGAACCCTGGGATGATGTTCTGGAGTCTTCACATCTAAGTGCTTCCTTCAACCATTACGGTGGAGGTTCTGCCTTCCTGATGTCTGAGCAATGTCTCTGAGATACAGAAATGTCTATTGTAGGTACCTCATATCAGTATACCCATAGAAAAAGTGAACCAAAAACTCAGAATCTACATGGAAACTGATGTCCTCCTCCTCTACTATGTCCAGACCTTACTTCTTTCAATAAGCATTTTATTATGAAAAGGCATTTTAGATTTGAATCTTCCCTACAAGACAAGGATGTAAAGGTCACACTATTGTTTACATCACCTTTCTGTCTTCTTCCCTAAATAATGAAAACATATCAAGTTCTCTTGAAACTATAACTCCATAGCAAAGATCTGTGAGTATTGTACATTAACTACCCTAGTTGAAACATCTGTGTGTGTGTGCGTGCATGCATGCATGCGTGTGTGAGTGTGTGTGTGTGTGTGTGCGTGTTTTACTTTGCAAAGTACTATCTTATATGCAGTATATAAGTCAAATCCTACCTAATATAATTTATAAGACTAGGAAAAATTAAACAAGGTTCAATATAAAAATTACCTTGTCAGGTGCATTAAATTATAGTAAGAAGTGCCTTTGTACTGTATGAACAGTGAAAACACTTTCAAAAACAACATAAGTAGCATATTGAACTCAACAGTTCACAGATGCTTAAAATTGCAAATTAATTACATTTATTTTATAAGGAGAATGAAACAATCAATGAATTCTTCAAATGAGTTAAGAAGATGACTAGAGTTGGTTTAGAGGTGACAAAGAGAAAATGTTTCAGAAAATTTAGTGAAATTTTAGATTTATTGTGCTTGAAGAGTATTCAGGAGAATATGATACATGTTAAATTGATTTTAATTTGAATGTAATGACGTGAGCTATGTTTATCGGCTCGGTTATTAGTCTATGGGAAACTATGTGTGTTTAAAAATGTAAATGCGCATGTTTTGTCTTCATAGATTTAGTCAAGGAAGCTTCATGGCTAATCACAAAACATGAGTCAATATCATGTTACTATTTAGGTTATATTTATATATTTATTATACGACTGGAGGTAAATATAAAAACCAATTACTCTTTCTGACTAGATGGCTCAATGGTTAAGTGCAATTTCTGTTCTTGTATAAGACCTGGATTTTGTTTTCAACATCTACATGGTAAATAACAACTATTTTCATTTCCACTTTCATGGCCACTTCTCACCTCAGGTAACACTAGACAGGCATTTGGGTCATAGTCATACATGCAGACTATATATCTATAGCTACATCTACATCTATATCCATATCCATATTTATTTCCATTTCTATTTCTATATCTACATATATGATATGAATTCATGCATTAAAACTACATATGAAACGATCATCACAATCAATTTTGTAAATTCATTATCAAAATTATTTCTTAATTATTTGAACATATAGAACAGAAAAATTAAAGTCCACATATAGCCAGGAAATTATTATCTTAATAGAAGAAACAAGCCAAGCTCCCATTCCATCCTTGTCATGGTCGTGTCCTATATTACTTTTCAAGTTGTATTGCTATAGTAACTGTATTAAATTATCCATCTCTCAACTGAAGGAGTATAAAAGAAAAGCCATTTCTCCTGTGCTTTTTAAAATATTGAAGCCTTATACCATTTACTCATGAATGATTGTAAAATAGCATACTCCTAACACATTAGGGCAGGCAATATTGAAAAACTTACTGTGGTGCCTATTCCTAGTTGTCAACTTGTCTATAACTGGAATGAACTACAATCCAGAATTGGAAGGCTCACCTGTGATCCTGATCTTGAAGCATAGTGACAATGAAAATCTTAGACCCATGTAAGGTAGTACACCTCTTTAATCCAGATCCAGGCATGTTGGTACACACCTTTAATCTGAGCCATACCTTCTGCTGGAGTCCTACATAAGGACATTAGAAGAAGAAAGATTTGCTCTTCTTCATCTGCTTGCCTTGTAAGACTGAGCAACTGTTAGATCCTTGGACTTCCATTCACAGCTGCTGTTGACCATTGTTGGGGAGTTGGACTACAAACTGTAAGTCATCAACTAATTCCCTTACTACATAGAGACTACCAGTAAGTTCTGTGACTCTAGAGAATCCTGACTAACACGGTTCCATTTAATGATGAAGGATAAGAAGAAGTAGTGGAGGAATGAAGTTGTATCAGAGAGGTATGAACCCAGAGCACATTATATTAATCTTTAGTATTGTCTAAACACATACCTTTCATCATGACTCTTTGAGCATTGATTATACTCCAGAATGCATTCAACATTTCACACAGTAGAATATTAAAAAAAAAAAGATTAAAAGTTCCATGTAAAGTTTAAATCAGAATGATCAGTGGAAATGATTTTCTTCTTGCAAATCCCTTGCTGTGTATGAGCTGATTTCATTTGTTTCAAATTACTGCAGCCTTTGAGAATCCGATGACATTCATGCCCAGGCCTTCACTTATCCTTGATTTTAAATATCACTAACCCCAGTTTCTGCTTCTTTTCTGCTGCACATTAGAATAAGTCCACTCTAAGATTTAGTGTACAAAAAATTACACGAATACATATGTTTTTGTGATGCTATCTCTATTTCTTTTTCCTAAATAAAGCAAAAACAAATTTACTTCCCTCTTATTTCTCTGATGACCATTCCCTGTGATAGTCTATTTAAAAGACGAATGGAGGATCTTCTTTGCCTGTTTGTATTTACTTGACAGCACATCTGTTAGAATCTACTTCTTCAGCATTCTGGCTTATACAGAAGTTTGTGAAACTGAGCAACTACTAGATTCTTGGACTTCCCATCCACAGCTGCCCGTTGTTGGATTACTTGGATTATAGACTACCCCTCTCCCATCAGTTGAGAGGAAAAATGGTTGAAGAAGACCGCCCAGGAAAGCTCTTTATTGGTGGGCTTAATACAGAAACAAATGAGAAGGCCCTTGAGGTGGTGTTTGGCAAATATGGACGAATAGTAGAAGTGCTTTTGATGAAGGACCGAGAAACCAATAAGTTAAGAGAATTCGCTTTTGCCACTTTTGAAAGCCCAGCAGATGCTGCCAGAGACATGAATGGAAAGTCCTTAGATGAAAAAGCCATCAAGGTGGAGCAAGCCACCAAACCATCATTTGAAACTGGTAGACATGGACTACCTCCACCTCCAAGAAGCAGAGGTCCTCCCAGAGGACTTTGAGGAGGAAGAGTAGGAAGTGGAGGAACCAGAGGACCCCCCTCACAGGGAGGATATATGGATGATGGTGGCTATTCCATAAATTTTACCCTCAGTTCTTCGAGGGGACCTCTTCCAGTAAAAAGAGGACCATCACCACGAAGTGGAGGTACTCCTCCTAAAAGATCAGCACCTTCAGGATCAGTTCGTCACAGCAGTGGAATGGAAGAGACCCTGTGTCACGTGGAAGAGATGGTTACGGAGGTCTGCCATGAAGGGAGCCACTGCCTTCTCGTCTAGATGTTTATTTGTCCCCGAGAGATGATGGATATTCATCTAAAGACAGCTATTCAAGCAGAGACTATCCAAGTTCTCGAGATACACGAGATTATGTGCCACCACCAAGAGATTATACTTATCATGACTATGGTCATTCCAGTTCACGAGATGACTATCCATCAAGAGGCTATAGTGATAGAGATGGATATGGTCGGGATCGTGACTATTCAGATCATCCAAGTGGAGGTTCCTACAGAGACTCGTATGAGAATTATGGTAACTCACATAGTGTTCCACCCACACGAGGGCCCCTGCCATCTTATGGTGGAATCAGTCACTATGATGATTACAGCAGCTCACGTGAGGATATGGTGGAAGTCGAGACAGTTACTCAAGCAGCCGAAGTGATCTCTACTAAAGTGGTCGTGATCGCATGGGCAGACAAGAACGAGGGCTTCCCCCTTCTATGGAAAGGGGGTACCCTCCTTCACGTGATTCCTACAGCAGTTCAAGCCGCAGAGCATCAAGAGGTGGTGGCTGTGGAGGAAGCCAATCTGATACAGGGGGAGGCAGAAGCAGATACTAGGAACAAACAAAACTTTTGGACCAAATATCCCCATTCAAAGAAACAAATAAAAATGGAAACTTTGTCATAAACTACCCAAGGACTACTAAAAGGAAAGATTGTGTTACCTTTATAAAATGTCCTGTTCCCTTTAATATTTTTTATGTTCTTGTGAGGGAAAAAAATAAGACATGTTTAATTTTATTTGCTATTATGAGTTGCTTTCAACAAGCAAATGGTAGAGATGTGTAAGCTTTGACTTGTTACTAGTGTTGTACTTTTCCAAGTAAAAGTGTCCCTGAAGGCCACTTCCTGATTTTTCCCAGTCAGTGAGGCAAGCAATCCCAAGATCTTCCACAAACTCTCAGCCATCTAGATGACCTCTGGTCTCCATTGAGAGATGAATCACCCTGCCTGTGCAGAAAGCTAGCCATTAGAGAGGGTTGGTTGGGTGTGCTACTTTCAGGATTTTAGGGTACCTTCCAACTGAAACCTCAAATGTTTGCAGTATATATATATATATATTAAAACAAAGAAACAAACCTGAGATCCAATGCCTAGGGATGTACTCTTTACCCAGAACCCCCTCCCCAAAAAAAAGCAAATGGATAGTGGCCATATTTTGCTTTTCTGACATTTCCTTGGGAATCTATAAGAACCTCCCTTCCCCTCCCTGAGTAAGACCATTTAAGTGTGTGTTAAACAACTACAAAATACTCAATAAAAAGTTTGGCCAAAATCAAAAAAAAAAAAAAACTAATGGGGTCAAAAGAAGACTCATTTACTTTTTCATGCTGACTGTCTTTGGAATAAGCTGGGATGAAAGGGTTTTGTGTGTCCTTACAATATGTTACATTTTTTAAAATGCATTCTAGTTTACATACTTCAACTATATACTTCATTCTTTATTATATGCAATACTTACAGATAACTATTAAATGTTCGGTGAAAAGCAGGCCTTCAGAAAAATGACCATGCAGAAGTATTTGTCATGCTTGGCCTGTGAGTCAGGTGATGCTGAAAACGCATGAATTTTCCAGCTAAAGAGGCCATATCTGATAGTGTTCTCAGTAAAGGTGGTGGCATTTTCTCTTCACAAAGTAGTGCACCTAATTTAATTCACCACAGGCTCCAATATCCACAGAAGAAAGGCAGCTGCTACCCAAATGAATCTTCAAATTTCCTTGCTAACATATTTTCTAGGCTGTCAAACATGTTATCTTTCTGATGACAAGGAAGGAAAGATTCAAAAGGAAATACATATGAAAATATATATTGTATATATTGTTGTTCAGCAAAGTAACATGCATCTCAGCAAAGTGAGGGGTGAGCCCAGCTTCTCTCCATTTTTTAAAAATGGTTCTTTAACATGCATGCTTCTTCAAAAGAGAAACAAGGTCTCTCTCTCTCTCTCTCTCTCTCTCTCTCTCTCTCTCTCTCTCTCTCTGTATATAATATGTGTGTATGTGCATGTGTGTAGTGTGTGTGCATATATGTGTGTGTGTGTGAGAGAGAGAGAGAGAGAGAGAGAGAGAGAGAGAGAGAGAGAAAGAGAGAGCACA
>NW_021604622.1:17613329-17629009 GCF_004785775.1 Grammomys surdaster
TGTGTGTGTGTGTGTGTGTGTGTGAGAGAGAGAGAGAGAGAGAGAGAGAGAGAGAGAGAGAAAGAGAGAGCACATACATACAAAACCAATACTAAGTCCCACCATGGAAAGTAGAGTTGGACATAATATCCTACTTCAAGATGTGGGGCTATGGAAAATTCTTATCTATAGTAAGTCAGAGAACCTGTCTCTTCTGCACTAGTATGGTCACTAATAAATCAAAATCTCCCAAGTTTAAGACCCCACATTGAAGCATATTTGTCCATAATGAATAGGCCTTGAAGGAATTTACTTGTTTGTTTGTTGCTTGCTTGTTTGTTTGCTTGCTTTTTCTTTGCTAGTTATTTTGGAGGGGGTGGATTTTGTCTATTTTTTTTTTACAGTTGAGACTTTTTTCCAAAAAATTAATGTTTATTAATGGTTTATTTACTTATTTTATATCCCAAACACAGCTTTTTTTATCTGTCCTCTCCTCCCAGTCTCTCCATACACTTGCTCCAGCTGCCATCCTCCCTTTCTTCTCAGATAAGGGGAAGCCTCCCATGGGTATTAGACAAAACAGCCTAGTTAGGGCAAAGGGATACAAAGTCAGGTGTCTTAGTCAGAGTTTCTATTTCTACACAAACATCATGATCAAGATGCAAGTTTTGGAGGGAAGGTTTTATTCAGCATACACTTCCATATTGCTGTTCATCACCAAAGGAAATCTGGACTGGAACTTAAGTCAGGAAGCAGGAGCTGACGCAGAGGCCATGGAAGGATGTTACTTACTGGCTGGCTTCCCCTGGCTTGCTCAGTTTACTTTCTTATAGAACCCAAGACTACCAGCCCTGGGATTGTACCACCACCCACAAGGAGCCCTCACCTCTTGATCACTAAGAAAATGCCTTACAGCTGAATCTCATGGAGGCATTTTCTCAATGGGGACTCCTTTCTCTGTGATAACTCCAACTTGTGTCAAGTTGACACTCAAAAACCAGCCAGTACAGCAGGCAACAGAGTCGGAGACAACCCCATCTCTTGCTTTTAGTAGTTCTCCATGAAGTTCCCACATATAGGTCAAACTGCACAACTGTTACATATGTACAGAAGGCCTAAGTCAGGCTTTTGAATGTTTTCTGGTTGGCTCTTCAGCCTCTGTGAGCCACTATGGGCCAAGGTTAGGTTTTCTTGTGGTGTCCTCGACCCATCTGGATTCATCAATCCATCCTCCTCCTCTTCCACAGGACTCCCCCAAGCACCATATGTTTGGCTATGGGTCTCTGAAATCTGTTTCCATCACTTGCTGGGTGAAGCCTCACAGATGTCAGTTACACTAGGCTCCTGCCATGTTTGTATATCTGGGTCTGGGTTGTCTAATTCAGATGATATTTAACTATTTCTATCCATCTGCCTGCAAATTTCATGATATCACTTTCAATAGTGGATTAATACTCGATTGTGTACACGTACCACATTTTCTTTATCTATTCTTTGGTTGAGGGACATATAGGTTGCTCCCGGTTTCTAGATATTATTGATAAAGCTGCTATGATCATAGTAGAACAAGTATCACTGTTTTTAATGTGGCAAAACAAATTGAGTGGGAGGGAACGGGGAAAGGATTGAGGAAAATTTGGGGATAAGTACAACCAAAATGTATTTTTTTCAAACTCAGATAACAATCAATACTTTTTAAGTTCGATTTTTCTTAATGTGTACTATGTAAAATTGCAGAATTGCTCTGATCTCCTATTTTATTTACATTGGTGAAAATACTGAAGATTTTCTGTAGAAGCTTTAGAAGTAGATTTAAATATATAAAATGATTAAGTAAAAACAGATGAACATTTGTGGAAAGGAAATAAGTCAATGAATAAAGTGCATTCTCCACCAGTGTAAAGGTCAGAGTTAAAAAATAATGTAAATACAGTCAAGACAAATAGCTCACATCTATAATTCCATTGGTCCTTCAGTGAATTTGTGGTGTGTGGTGTGTGTGTGTGTTTGTGTTGGGGGATAGCAACATATATCATCTTGTTAGTGAAGTTTATGTGTTACCACTAGCTTAAATGCAATGGAACTAAGCAACCAGAGGCTGAAACATCTGATCCTGTAGCCAGTATAACCCTTCTCTCTCTTAAAAGTTGTTCATCTGACATATTTTTCCATCTCAGTGAAAAGCTTAAAATTTCTAATACAGGAGGAACCAGGAGCAGTTAAGAATAGACAGTAATCCAAATTGCACATGTCTAAGAAAAAAAAATGCAGGGACCAAAATGAAGCAGAGACTGAAGGAATGGCTAACCAGCAACCAGCCGAATTTGGGATAGATCCCTTGAGTGGGCATCAGACCCTAGCATTATTACTAATAATTATACATTTTTTTGTAGACAGGCGCCTAATATGGTTATCCTCTGAGAAGCTCTAAAAGCAGTTGACTGATAAAGATGCAGATACAGGTAAGCATTGCAGAGATCAGGACCTCTATGGAAGAGTTAGGGGAAAGACTGAAGGAATTGAAGGGGATAGGAACCCCATAGGAAGACCAACAGTGACAACTAAGCTGGACTCCTGAAAATTTCCAGAGACTGAGTTACTGACCAAAGAACATGCATGGGCTGCTTCAAGGCCCCTCATATGTAGCAGAAGGTTGCCTTGTCTGGCCTCAGTGGTAGAGGATGTGCCTAATCCTGTAAAGAATTGATGCCCAAGGATGGAGTGATACCTAGGGGTGGGGAAGCATCCTCTAGGGAGTGAAGGGGAAAGGAATGGGGTGAAGAGCACTACAAGGGAAGGAGACAGGAAGGGGTCAACATTTGTGATGAAATAAATCAAAAAATTAATTAACAAAAAATAATAGTCATTATTGAATGACAATTTTTCTCTTTCTTCTTGATGTGTTCCACTGGTACACTTTGCCTTTTCATGTAATGCAAATGGATACTGCCTTTGAAGAAGCACTTATCTTTTGTGTGACTATCATCTGTAAAAGTAGCAGAGTATTAGGACTACTAACAAAAACAAATGGCATTCACACAGAAGGAAAGAAGAAAAACACTCTTCCCTGGGCTTGGTTCTATGAATATTTTGAGCTAGTTCTCCAGTATATTGATGATATACTGTAGAAATTACCTTTTTTTCTCTAAGGAAAATCTACTCTTAGGAGATTACTTGTTGATTTAACAGTGAAGAATAAATACAGTTGTATATTTGTACCAAATAATCTTTGGATGAAAATTGTTGGGTTTATGTTGCTCATGTGGTTCGAAGGAGCATTAAGTACTTTATTTTTCATTTATGTTTCTGTCACAAAATGAAGACAAAAGTCACATAACTTTCTAAACTTTTAAAGTGAACTTTAAATAAAAGGACATGTATGCAAATACAGGCTATCATACCTAAATTCAGGCATCACTACTGGGCACATTTTCAGTCATGGAGAACACTTGCTGTTCTTGCAGGGACCTTAGTCCAATTCATAGAGCCATCCAGTGGCATAAAACTGTCTATAACTGCATTTCAAAGAAATCCAGTGCCCTTTTCTGGCTTCCGCAGGTACCAGATATATACATGGCACATTTACGATTATCCTGGAAAATACACTCATACACAAAAATAAAAACAAACATGTTTTTACAAATGAGACATCACTTATTAATTTTATTCCTAATATTTTCATCTTTCTAATTATTTGTTAACTGGCTAAACAAAGGGAGAAAACATCATTTGCCTTCATTTTCTTTTATTTTTCCAACTTTGAGACCTCAAGTTGACAGGATCTTTGTTAATAAGAGAGAGTAATGAATTTTAGACCCTCTAAACTTGCTGTGTCAGTTTCAATTAAAATTGAATCCCATGTTTAACTGTTTTGGATTGTTTCAATAATTAAATATAATGAAGTCATTAAATGTTTAACATACTCATACAAGTGTCATTTGTGTCTGATAAAGTAGAATGGTTAAACGCTACCTAGAGTCTTTGCTATTTATTTAGTGAAGTATCTCATGAAGCATTAATGATGAGGAAGGAATAGCACAACACTATGCAATGCCAACAGTGACTGCAGACTTGGGATGAGAGTGGTACCCGAATGCTCAAATACTTGGATCCTTTATCTCCAGTTGATGGAAGGGCTAGGAAACACTGAGGAGATGCAGCCTTGATAGAAGGGCTCAGTGTAGATGTACTTTGAGGTTTTAAATGCCCACTCCATTTCTCTGATTCATGCATGTGGATAAGATATGAGCTCTCTGCTACTACTCTAGTGCTGCGCCTGGCTGCCTGTTCCCAAGCTCCCTGCCATGATTGTATTAGACTTTTTAACCCACTGGAACCATGAACTCCAGTGAAATGTTTTCTTGTATAAATTGCCTTGGTAATGGCATTTTGTTACAGCAATGAACATGTAACACAAAACTGACTGAAGACGATCTGGGCATTCAGTGTGAAATGGATGCTGAAGCCTCCACTATGGGAGGCTTGTTCAATGTCTATCAGTGCTTCAGGAAGCATAGATCTTTGATCATTTTTGCAGAAATCCTTACAAGATAATCTAAGGAAACCTTTTGGTTCTTTCTTCCTCATTTTATGCATAGCAAATATAAATAAATGACACTAAACTTAAACAGGTATTTTGACATGGTCTGTGAAGCCGAAATGAACCCAGTTACCATAAGAAAATGCAATTTGTGTCAGATTCGTGACCACCCTGATGAAATTGCAACTTCTTATCACTGAGAATTGCATTCCTTTTGATTTTGTAAAAGTTCTGTAAGACGCATGGACAGTCCAGGACAAAAGCCACAGGATATGTTTCATACTATGATTTTAGTGAAGTTTATAATAGATGATTACTTTATGCTTACTGATCTAATATGTTACAATGATGTTTTTATTTTAGAGTTTGGTAAGTTTTGAGAATTGTTGTAGTAGTAGATACGTATCCTAATCTAACAAAGGATGTACGTTTATAAAAATAAAATAACTTTTTATCTTTGACTTAGTTGAATATTTTGTGGAAGAATGTGGGGTATAAAAGTCTAGAAAAGGAATTTATAGGTACTCTTTATACTTCACCAAACAAACCCTCAAAAGTAGTAATGTATATAAGGGACACACACACACACACACTCACACACACACACACACACACACACACACACACACAATCCCATTACTGCCATTTGAAAATCAAGCATACTGTTTTCAAAGTATTTACTCAGTGGAATTTAGAATTTCTTCATGCTATTTTTGAAGTAATATCCTTTATTCATTTAATGGTAAGATTTAAGTAGTTAGGTAACATATCCATTTGTTTCTCAAAGTGTATATCTCTGTCTCAGCCTGATACAATTTAGAAGGTTGCTTGTTGAATAAATTAACATATTTAAAATCTCTAGGATTCATTTTACGGTAATGTATAATGAAAGATAATAAATTCTTATTTTAATATGGATATAAGTATTAAAAACAATAAGAAGATTATTATAACAGTACCCACTAGAAATTTTTGAATAACTTATAATGTCATAATGATTACTTTTTAATATGTTCAGTGTGTATTTAATAAACACTATCTCATAGCATTTTCCTAAACTCTGATAATTTTAAATATGTAAAGTCACAATATCCATATAGAGAGTCATAAAAATACTGTGAGATAAGACGTAAAGAAGCAGCATCAAATCCTCCCTTAAAAACCTAAAACTTACTTGAATATTTGTAAATTAGTTATCTGTTCTGAATTTCATGTCTTTTATTTGTTGAATTCTGTGAAAATACTTAGCCACACTTCTTGTTATAAGAATCATACTGCTCAAAGGAACTGTTCAAAAATATTATCTTTTGTTCTGTGGCAGGAAATGTAAATCTCATATTAAAATGGACTTAATGGCATTCAACACATTCCATGTTTTATATTCTAAGGAAAGTAGTTGGTTGCAAGACAATTCAAATTCATTGCCTGCACTTCTCACAGATTGTTTCTTTCAAGTACAGATACAGGCTACTTCTCCAATGCTCTGCTCAAGAACATCAACCAGCTTAACAGCCTGAAACTAAAATAAAAATAAATCGAAGACCATTTTGGGGAGTAGATAGATACATTTTATCAACACAAAGTAAGCAAGCAAACTATATCCCATCAAATTTTACCACCTCAAGGAAGAAGTCCTCATACCTCAATTAATTTTAATGGGAATGGTGACTACCTTAGACAAAAGATTGCACAAAACTTTGTGTGCAAGTAATGGCATTTCACAACACCTTCATAAATACCTCTTGAAGAAGAGTCCATGTATCATTCGAAAGTATATGTCAGTGTAGTTTCATCGAAACCAAATGGCATTTTCAAAAACTTTTATATCTTTATTTAATGCTTTCTTCCAGCACTGTAAGTATTAATAGATTATCAAATTGAAAGATGTTTGTTCTGACCTTCACATACCTCCATTTCTCCAGAGGTTTAATGTCTCTTACCATGTAACAGAAGGACATTAGGTGATTTCTCACTTCTCTATGGTCTTACCCTGCCTTTGTCACAGACAAATGATAAATCACTTGGTATATAAAACTCCAAATAATGCACACAAAATGCATTTGTGTTCTTTTGACATCTTACTTCCTAATCCTCTGAGAACATATAGATAGTCAGTTCCACACTCAGATTCTCAGAGTCACTACTAAATTTGTTTACATGCTACTAAATTTGTGGAGAAGCAAGAAATACAATTGAATACAGATGCATATAGAGAATGCATATATTGCAATTTTATACAAACCCTCCATAGTCTGGATCAGATTTTTTATATGGAATAAGAAAGTAGGAGAGAAAAGGATGGACATGATGCAATTTTTAAAATTAAACTCTAATGGCTATCAAAACAGCAGCTGAACAAAGACATCAATACACAAGCCAAAGAGAGCAGAGGAAGATTATTATGTCCCTACATAAAGAACCTCAGGCAACTAAGGAATACTAAGGGAAGGGGAAATACTCTTTTTCAGGGAAGAGCATACCAACTGGTTTTCTAGCTCTACAGAATCAGCCCTGGAAAGATGCATAGAAGGAGCATGATACAGACTTGGCAGATTGTATTATGTAATGCATGTGTATAGACATAAAAATATGTACATGTAATAAAAATTAATTAAAAGAGAGGCTATGAATGTGGAACTGAGCACAGAAGGTCATATGGGAGAGCTTTAAAGGAGGAATGGGAAGGGAGAAATGATGCAATTACATTATACTCTCAAAAAATAAAAGAATCTTTACCACAGTAGAGTAAGAATAATAAATATGACTAAGAAAATGTGCACCTAAGCCCAGAATTCAAGATGTAGGTAATCTCAGAAAGAAAAGACAAGAGAACCTGCCAGAAAAAAAGTTAATTGTCAAACAATTTATTGAAGTGCATGGAAAATTCATATAAGAATAGACAAGAAAGTAAACATAAAATTCAAGGCATGAATTAGTTTTAGCAGGTTAAGAAATTTGGAATGGATGGAAAGTGAGCTTAGTGGAATGTTAGTGAGAGGAGTGGACAGTGTGTACTGGAGGAACAAGTGTCATGCAGTAGAGGATAGCAGTTGTGACACAGGGCTTCTTGAGCTACAATTAAGATCTGTACCTTACTGCAGCTTCCTGCACTCTCAGTGGCATGTCTTCCTTCCAGAGATGACAATAGTAATTTGAGTATTCAGTGACTTCACATGCGTACTCTACCCTTAACATGGTTCTGCACAAGGTACCAGGAAAGGAAAGGAGTTTTCTATATGTTACTTGCTCATTGCTAATGACACTGTTCTTGTACTACTGATGTTGCTGTTATAAAATGGGGAGACAAAACAACAATAAGAAACACAAACAAACAAACAAACAAACCATCATAAAACAAAATTGAGGAAAACAGGGCTTTTTTGGCTTACAAGACAAGCATACAGTCCATCACTGAGAGGTTATCAGTGAACTCAAGAAACTAGTCACATCATACCCATAGTCAAGAGCAGAGAAAATAAAGGACCTTTGCTTACTGGGTTTTGCTCAGTGAGTCTTTTCACTCTTATAAATTTCAGGACAACATGACTAGGAGAATGTGCTGCCTATGATGGACTGGTGCTTTCTATAGCAATTAAAAATCAAGACATTCTATGATAATACAACCACTGTCAGGCCAAGTAATCTAGACAACACATCTATAGAAGCATTACTCTCAGGTTTGCCAGGTTAGCAGCAATTGGCTGATTTTAGAAGTCATAAATACATACTTTATATTCCTTGAGAAATAAATGCTAGTTTGTTCTTATTTATTTTCCCCATTTATATTATGTTATCTAATTGGATCCCTGATTATTTTTGATGGCTACTAAATCACACACACACACACACACACACACACACACACATAAACACACATGCACACACAGAGATTGATATAAAAATGACAAGCTGGTATTTTAATAAAGATAAATGAATAGAAAGATGGAGAAAATGAAAGAGGCCCCGCAGTGACTAAAGATCTTTTCCTCTAGGGGAAAAGAGAACTTAGCAAACCTGTGGGCTCACCACTTGCAGATTGAAAGATGCAACCAGAAAACACATAGATAGGTGTAGAAATGAAAATTGGGATAGGAATAAATTCAGTTCCCCAAAGTATTGTCATTCTCTTCTCTCCATCCCCAATTTACATTGACTCTCCTTTTCCAAAAAGAAAAATGCTTTCCTACATTTTCATTGGCTGACTAATTCAAAACTGAATAGTTTGTGTGTGGTGTGTTGTTGGTGTGTGTGTGTGTTTCTGTCTATGTCATTCTGTCTTCCCTGTTACACATCACAAATCATATAAAAAATCAAGTGGAATAGAGCATGAGGAGGATAGAGTAGGACATTACAGGAATTTTTTTCTTCATGTGGACTAAATGTACTGCAAGGATCCCCAGTACAGAGAGGAGGTTATAACTTTCCAAATAAAAACTGAGGAGAGAACAATGAGGATGTGACTGGTTAGTCGAAAGGGCCCATTACTTTATCCAGATTAGATTCACCATAGGTTAGCATGAGCCAGAGTATTCAGAGTATTGCCCCTATTGTAGCTTCTCTCTCAGCAGGGAAAAAAAATTAATCAGTGGTCTCAACTTTTGATATCATGGCATTTCACAGTTGCCATTGTGTTGATTTCTCTGTTGTATCAAAGGGTTGCAGACAAAGTGATTACATAGGAAACAGAAAACTATCTATTGGATTGGATTCGGTGCCTGACAGGCTTGGTAAAACCAGAATGCTTCTCAAAAAAGGAGAGAGATAGACAGAGTATCCACAGTTAGAGTATACTTTTAACTCGTCTTTCTACTGTCACTTAAGGAAATAGAAAATTATGGAGGGGGGTTGGTTGGGAATATTTGGTCTTCACTGATGCATCTTAAGAGGAACATGTAGAAACTCTACTAGGATTGATTCGTTAAGGCTTCCCTTTGTTAAAATTGTCCATGTAACAGGGATGCAACGTATAGGAACTTTATCATGAAGTAGGTTTGCCCTTTTCTATGGCTTCGCATTCTGATGTTTTTCGCATTTGATATTTGTTTGCGTTCTTTAAAAATTCTATTTATTTAACATGCATATGAGAAATCTGAACAGAGATATAGTTCATCTGTTTGTTGAAATCAACTACTAAATGTGAGTAATACAAAGAACAATTTAAAAATAAAATCACTAGCTGGCGAATCTCAGTGCTAAGAGTTCCTGCGCTCAGGCACTGCATCCCACCCTGTGCATGCATGCACCTGTACACACGTCTGTACACACAGCTGAGGAAGCTAATTTCATTTCTGCTGTCTCAGAGATTCAGGGTTGCAATTCACACCTGTTTTTGTTTTTTGTTGTGCTTTGTCTCATTGTTTCCTTTGAAAGCTATCCCTGTGTGTTTTCTGCACAGATCAAATTAGCGGATTCACTTTTCATCCAAGCATTCTTCATACACAGAAATCTTTTGATTATTTGTGACTGTTCTATTTTCACTCAATATTTTCTTTAATATTGTTTTTTAAAATCATGTCTTTTGTTGTACTCTCTCCTTCTTTATTTTTATTTTATTTTATTATTTTTCTCTTATACAATACATCCTGGGCACAGCTTGCCTTCCCTCTCTTCCTCCTACTTCCTGCTGTCCCCATGTCCCCTCTAACTCAGACCCACTGCATCCCTGGCTTCCATCCATAATTTTTGACTATTTCCTGTTTGTCTCAAGATGTGAGAGTTACGTTTCTAGAGCTTTGATTATTAATACTGTTCAGTAATATGTGTTATAATTTTTATTGTTTGGAGGTATCTTATTTTAAACTATTTACATTATAGAAAGCATAAAGTTTAACCCTATAAATCTTTTCTCAGATTTTTCAGCTACTTTTAATATACTCAAGATTATGTCCTTTTATTACTTGTTTTCAACATAGGCATTGTCCAAGAGAAAAATAAATGTTCTAATCTTTCTCTTGTTTGGTCTTTCTCGCTTAGGTTTGTGAGTCTGATTAAACACTTAACAATATTTTACAGTTTGCAGGAATGGTCCTGAATATAACATGTTTCATCAGCTTCAGAGAAAATACTTCCCTTGGGCTATTGTAAACAGTGGATAATCAGTGTCTCAGAGGGTGCTATGCTGGCATGGATGAGGGAGGACTTTGGGAAGAATAACTCTGCTGATTTAATATTCCAATATTCTGCTTTCTACTCCCTATACTGAAGTACTCAGAAAGTCTGTCTTTGGCTTTGTTTCTCTCTTCACAATTGGTATAAGAATTTGTAGCATCTCTTACTATGTCAAGAGACCACAGATATAAAATATAGTCCAAAAAATTAGACACCAATGTAAAAGATGGAAAAAAACATCAGTGACTTAATGGAACTTGTCAACTTGCATAAAATACAACTAATGGGCAAGCATCCACTGCCCTGGTGCAGGTTGGGGCCAGGAAAGAGGTCCATCTGTATTCTGAACCATCTCACTCCCATACTCACGTGGCTGCTACCTTCTACAACACTAGCACAACCAACCACTATGATGTGACCTTGTTCCTATATAAGAGGATACTTGCTGTACAGTGCAGGCCAGGCCATTCACAAGAACAAAGATACCCTGATGAACCAAAGGCCACACTAACTATCAGAAGTTCAGAACCAAATTCAGATGGAGACAATCTGCTGAAGCAGAGGTCATACCTGCTACCATAAATACAGATCTTAAAGACAAGAAGACCAAAGAGGAAACAGAAACCAAAGAACAAAACATCCATCCAAAAATAAAAATAAAATGACACAGAAATTGGCTTCTAGACATATATTCATCCCCAAAATAGATTTCTAGAACACAGTCAACAGTAGCCAGGGCAATATAACACTATCATGCTACCAGCTACCCTACTAAGTAAACCTGGAATAGTACAATAGAACTGTAGCAAAAGAAAATGATCTTAAAACCTACTTTCTGAAGGGGATAGAAATCCTTAAGGAGGAAACAAATAAATCTAAAAGAAGTTCAGAAAAGCTCAAAAAAAGAATGGGAGAAAATGAATAAATTCCTTAAAGAAAGACATGTACATAACAAACAGATTAAAGGAATAAAAAAATTGGTTTAAGAACTGAAACTGGAAATAGGCACAATAAATGAAGCACAGCTGCGGGAAACCTGAAAACAGAAAACCTAGCTAAGTGAACAAGAAATGCAGATGTTAGTACAACCAACAGAATGCAAGAGATGACAGAGAGCATCTTAGGCACAGACAGTAAAATAGAAGAAATAGATACATCAGTCAAAACAATGTTAAACCTAAAAACATTCTGATGCAAACATTCAACAAATGTGGGACACCATGGAAAGACCAAACACAAGAATAATAGCAACAGCATAAGGAGGGTAATGCTAGCTCAAAGGCTCAGAAAATATTGGTAGCAGAAATACAGAAAAAAAAAAGCCAAAAACCTTCCTATATTTAAGAAGGGCATGCTTCTAAAGTTAAAAGAAGCTTACATACCACTAAATAGATTAGATCAGAAAAGAAAGTCTCCTTACCACATAGTAAAACACTAAACATGTACGAATATAAAGTATTAAAAGGTGTAAGAAAAAAACGAAGTCACATATAAAGGCAGATCAAATAGAATAACACCCAACTTTAGAATGTAGATTCTCAAAGCCAGAAGGGCCTGAAAAGATGTCCTACAGACTCTAAGAAATGATAAATGCCAGCCCATACTACTATACCTAGCAAAACTTTCAGTCATTGTAGATGGAGAAAACAAGATATTCCATGACAAAATCAAATTTAAACAGTATCTATTCATAAATGCAGCCCTATAGAAGGCACTAGAAGGAAAAGTCCAACCCTAGGAGTCTAAATACAGCCATAAAGACACTGAAATCCTGAAAACAATCCATACACACACACTTTCAAGTACATGCACAAGCAGATGTACAGTACTACTCCTACCTACTAATACTGCTTTTACTACCAACAACAAATAACAAAGTAATAGGAATTGACAATCATCGGTAATTACTATCTGTTAATATAAATGGAATCAATTCCCCAATCAAGAGGAAAAGTCTGACAGAATGGATGTGAAAACAGGATCCATCATTCTGCTGTATAAAAAAATAATAGAACTCAACATCAAAATTAGAAATTACATCAATTTTCTTGATCTATACCACTTACCAAAGTTAAACCAAGATCATATAAACAATTTAAATAACTTGTAACCCTTAAGAAAATAAAAAGTTACTGAAAATCTTCCAAAGAAAAAAGTCAAGAGCCAGACAGTTTTAGCACAGAATTCCAAATTTTCAAAGAAGAGCTAATACCAATACTTCTCGAATTGTTACAAAATATAAACAAAGAGAACATTTCCAAGTTCTTTTTATGAGGCCACGGTCACCCTGATATACAAACCACGCAAAGACAATAAAAAAATGAAAATTATGGACCAATTTCCCACATTTGATATGAAGTATTATTTATAGAAAGTGTAATATAAACTAATTAACTCAATGGTATGTGTTTGGAAAGTGTTCTTCATAGGATGAGCTATTTTAATTTTATATAAAAATATAGCCATGTGCTTTTGAATTAGAAGACATATTGACTGGAACTCTGGTGTTTTAGTGCAATTCACAGAAGCCAACAGGCAACTATATTTTTGTATAGCATATTCCTGGCTGTTTTTCTGTAACTAATCTATTATCTGAGCAATTTCAAACAGCTTAAAGTTTTAACTCTCTCAGTCATGACTGTAACTTCTTGTTTTTATGTTCGCATTTTTTTTTCATTCTTCCTACTGCCTGGGAAGTAAAGAATATATGGAACAAACTTTTAAATTTTACCTCAGGGCATGTTAACACATGACACGCTTTATCAACTCATACCTCTCAAGGAAGAGACAAATAAGCTTTCTTATCTTAGACATGCTATCCTGAAGCTCTATATCTACAACTTATATTAAATGCTAGCTCACAAGCAACCAAAATTCAATAACACACATCAACAGCCATAAAAATCAATTTTCTTCAAACTATTGTTTCTCTAGGAAACACCATTGAAATAAAAGTTACCATCCCCTCCAAAAATAAAAATAAAAATATAAAAACCCTAACGCGGCTAAAGCAATGTGTACAACAGAAAATAAGAAAATATTGTCTACTTAAGCACAGAGCATCCACTTGGTGTGTTTTGAAGTGTGTGTGAATGTGCGCTGGACATCTGTCACAGCTCCATTAAAAACTCACCTTCCCTTTTGGTAAGAAGGCTTGCCTCTAGGGAAACGACCTTCCCTGTGAGCTCTGCTTCTCCAATGTTAGAATATATTTGGAATGTAAATGTGCCCAAGGAGAATTGCTGGGAGCTGACTGCTTAATTAGAGTACAAAACATATGCATCATATTTTAAACTCTGAAGTGGGTCTTAATTTCAAACTTGGGTCTTGTTTTTTTTATTATTATTATTGAAAATAGACTCTTCTCTCATACAACATATTCTGGCCACAGTTTTCCCTCTCTTCACTCCTCTTGCTCCTCGACCTCCCTCCTTCCTCACATCCACTCTCCCTCCATCTCCCTTCAGAAAAAAGAAAGCTTCCTAAAGACAAAAACTAAACATTCCAAAACAAGATTAAATAAGGCAGGCCAAAACCTTGAACTATAAGCTGGACAAGGCAACCCAATAAGGGGGAAAGAGTCCGAAGAGCAGGCAAATGTGTCAGAGGCACACCTCCTCCAACAAGAGTACCACAAAAAATGCCGAGCTAACTACCACAACACATATGCTGAGGACTTGTTGCCGATCCATGTCAGCCCTGTGCTTGCCGCTTCAGTCGCTGTGAGCCCATGCGAGCCCCACTGAATTGATTAGGTGGGTCATGTTCTCCTGATATCCTTAGACTCTTACAATCTCTCCTTCCTCTCACTTCTGCGGTCCTCCAAGTGAAAGACCTGATAGAGACCTTCAATTTACACCTTTTCTCCTTAGGACTTCTGACTGTGGGTCTCTTTGTTTTTATTTTTGTTTTGTTTTGTTTTGTCTTTTTAATTTATTTATTTTTATTGGCTAATTTATTTATTTACATTTCAAATGTTATCCCTTTTCCTGGTCTCCCCCCACCCCATACCTTCTATCCCATCCCTCCTTCTCCTGCTTCTATGAGTGTGCTTCCCCACCCACCCTCTCTCACCTCCCTGCTCTGGCATTCCCCTACACTGGGGCATCTATCCTTCATAGGACCAAGGGCTTTTCCCTTTGATATCTGACAAGGCCATCCTCTGCTACATATGCATCTGAAGCCATGTGTCCCTCCATGTGTACTCTTCGGCTGGTGGTTTAGTCCCTGGGAGCTCTGGGGGGGGGGTCGTCTGGTTGGTTGATATTGTTGTTCTTCCTATGGGGTTGCAAACCCTTTCGGCTCCTTCAGTCCTTTCTCTAACTCCTCCATTGGGGACCCTCTGCTATGTCCAAGGGTTGGGTGCAAGCATTGATGAGACATTTGTAACTCTTCAAGCTGTCATTCCAGCTGCATTCAGGCTATTGTCTCACACTTTCCTCACTTAAGCCCTTAAATAATTCACTTACAAACTGCAATAAGAATAAATGCTTTGACAATTTTTGAATGCCATCTGACCTATCAGAGCAATCCTTTGTGTAATCTTTATGGAGACTTCTTTTCTTTTCTTTCTTTTCTTTTTCATTATTTATTTATTTATTTATTTATTTATGCTTCTGTACCATTTTAATTACATGCAAGTTCTAGGTTAAGCAACTAGCAATAAAATAGGTGCAAAAAGACAAGGAACAAGCAAGACAATAAACACAAATAGTCAAAGAATGATCACTCCAGTGATCACTGCTTCTAAGGGCTTACCAGGATGACCAAAATATTTGAGCCTACTTCCCTGTCCTAGCACAAAGTCATTTCCATGCCTGAAGCTTACTTCCTTGTTTTAGCCTAAGATTTAGATTCCTGCCTGAAATTACTTCTTTGTTCTTTGTTCTTCTTTGTTCAGATTCCTGCCTGAAGCACATTTCCTTGTCCTTGGCCAATGCCTTGCTTGTTCTTTTCCTTTCTTTCCTTTCCTTTCCTTTCCTTTCCTTTCCTTTCCTTTCCTTTCCTTTCCTTTCCTTTCCTTTCCTTTCCTTTCCTTTCCTTTCCTTTCCTT
>NW_021604622.1:17629409-17633518 GCF_004785775.1 Grammomys surdaster
TCTATGTGTGTTCGTGTGACCACCCTCACCTACCCCCCCCCCCCCCCTCCCCTCCCCCTCCCCCTCCCCTCCCTTTCCCTTTTTTCTTTTCTTTCTTTTTTTGTGATTGATTACATCATTGTTTCCTTCCTCCAAACCCTCCCACATGCCCCTCTTGCGCTTTCAAATAATGGTCTTTTAAAGACTAATTATTGTTACAAACCTGTGTGTGTGTGTGTGTGTGTGTGTGTATGTGTGTTTGTGTGTATACATATCTAGTATCTAGTCATGAATACAACTTTTCAGTCTATATAATGTTATTTGTATGTAAGCTTTCAGAGCTGACCTCTTGGAAAACCAACTGGTGTGCTCTTTCTTGACATTTCTATTGTGATGTCCTTGTTCATCTCATGTTTAGTCAGCTGTGTTGGTAAGACTTTATGAGTGTTGCTTCTGACATTACTTAGAGATAAAGTCTCACTGGAAACTTCCTTAAAATCTGTCCATTTTAAAATGTGACATGTGCAAAAGGCAACAAATATGTATCAAAACACATGCGTGTTTATGCTATACTTTTGTTCCAACTGAACTTCTGATTAAAGAAAGATTGATAGTACTAGCTTTAAATCAATTTGTTAGAGACTGAGAAAGAACTGATTCTCTTTAAAATTAGATTCAGTGACTAGTTCTGTGGCTCAGTGCTTAAGAACATATACTACTCTTAAGGAGTGATCAAGCGTCTCAATATCCAGCTTAGAGTGCTCACAACTGTCTTTAATTGAAGCTCCATGGTGTCAGATGATCTATTTTGACCTATGCAAGGTCCTGAATCCATCTGTAAAAATCCACACACCAAGAAAACTATAATCATACCATATAATTGGAAACAAAACAAAAGACTTTTTGGGTTTAAATTATTTGAGAAAATGTAATTGCCATAGAACTTCCTATAATGTATAGGTTTAATTACCAACAATGGAGAAAAACTTGGTTATAGGACCAGAGAAAATGCCTATTCTTAAATTTATTGGAAGATATTTTTAAAATCATTTCAGAAAACTGCTGATGTGTGAATCTTTATCAAAATACTACCATGAAGGAATGCATAACTCTTATTTTCCTCCTTAATATATCTGAAATATAAGTGTGTTTTAACAGTTTTTTCTTGTTTCAGTCAGCCATGAAGCAGTAATCACAAAGATGACAGTTCCTGAGTATATATAGACATACAGTGGCTCTTCATGTTATTATCTTACGGTTTTAATTATTTGCATTATTGACAATACATGAATGAAATTAATTTACTCTCACTGGCTTTACATTTTGAAAATATAATTTACAATTGTAAATTTTTATAAGACAGTGAACAAGAGGTACTGATACTAGAAATAACAATATTAGATAAAAATGACATTGTTTTCAAAACAGAGGTACAAAAAGGAAAACGAATCATTGTTTCAGTGCACATCACATACCCCTATAACCTACATGACTCCCCCAAATGGCTATCAAGTGGCTATAGAGTCTGGGTTAGGCATGGGGCATGTCTTTACTTCTGTCATACCTGTGTTCCCAACTGGACAACCATTGCATGCTGCCTCAGTCTTTTGGTGTACACAGTTCATTAAGTCTGTTGATTTGAAGAGCCTTGTTTCCTTGGTGTCCTCCATCCCCTGTGGCTCTTAATTTCTTCTGATCCTTCTGCACAGTTCTCTGAGACATGAAGGGAAGGATTTCATGGATACATTATGTTTGGGGCTCAGTATTCAGAGGTCCCTCATTCTCTGCATAATGTCTGACTGAGTCTTGGTGATTATTCCCAGCTATTTCAGGAGAAAGATTCTCTGATGCTATCTGAGCAAGGTGCTAATCTACGCAACATGTCACTAAAGGTTACTTTATTGCTATGTCTAATATTTTGGAGCAGTAGAGTCTAATTTTAGCATATATCACTGGGATATGTATTTTAAGTTCTTGCTCACCCAGTCAGTGTTGGCCATGCATCTTCTCTTATAGAGTGGGCCTTAAGTAAAATCAAAGATTGGTTGGTTGTACTACAATTGCCATGGCATATTTTGTAAGCTGGATACCATTCTAGATCAAAGTATTTGTTCCTGGATTGGTGATTAATTATACAGTGTGCCAACAAACAAACAAAACAAAACAGAAAAAACAAATCCAAACCAAAACAACAACCAAAAAACATAAAACCAACCAACCAACCAAACAAGTGTTAGAATGTAAGCCATAGAATGTAGAATGTAAGATGTTCACCTATTTCGAGATACTGTTAGGTCAAGGATATCCAAACTACAAGCCTCAAAACTACAGATGTTAGGTATAGAGAAGAGACTTAAGGGGACAGTTTGAACTCCCTATGAATGGAAAATAGTATATATAGTTATGAATCAGTGGGCTGGAGTTGGGGCTGGAATGAAAAGATCAAGTAGAGAAGGTGAGGGAAGAGAGGACAAAGGAGGGAATACAGAAAGCGACAGTTAAAATTAAGGGCCATTTGAAGAATAGTATGGAAACTTAATACAGTAGAAGAATCTATATATATATATTACTACAGTCCATTAAGTAGAAATCCTGAAGATGTGGATAATAGACCAGTGGTAGAGGGCTTAGCTACCATATGTAAAGAAATATGTTAAGTTTCCGTCTCCAAAATGAGTATGAGAATTAGTCTTAGTGGGAATATGATAATTGATTTATGGATGCATTCATTCATTTAGCAAGTATTTACCATATGAATTTGAGACTGTATAACAAATTCTGGAAATGGGCTAAAAAAGATAACAGTTATATATTTGTATTTTAAAATATGCACCGTCACTCAATACATTTAATAAATGGATATTATAATTCATGATGAATGAAAAGATTAAAGAAAATTGAGGGAAATGAATTGAATGCTGTATTCAAGAGAGATTCAAAAACAATGTGTTGAAATTCACTGCTTAGCTAGATTTCTCCAACTAATGAGAAAGAGTCAAGATGACTTTCGGAATTCCACTTCACTATTTAGAGTAATAGGATGCAGATAAGGGAGACATTATCATTGGTAATTTATAAATGTTTTATTATAAGTTATTAGTAGAAATGAATGCCAAGTTGAAATTATACTACAGGTTGAAATTAGACCTCAATTTCACTTTCACTTTAGTGTTTCTTTGCTTTTCTTATTACTTGTTTCGTTTGTTTGTTTGTTTTGTGTTTTGAGACAGGGTTTCTCTGTGTAGCCCTGGCTGTCCTGGAACACACCCTGTTGACCAGGCAGACCTTGAACTCAGAAATCTGCCTGCCTCTACCTCTCAAGTGCTGGGATTAAAGGTGTGCGCCACCACCGCCCAGCTTTATTATTACTTGTTGATTGTTAGATTCAAAAGGGGCCTTCCTATTTACCTAGCTAAATTTGTCCAAACCCAAATTAGATTACCACATGGTAGCAAACATATCTCAGAATGTCTGTGTTTTAGTTGGTGTCTTCATATTGTCATTAAAATGTTTAATTTCTGATTTTGTGGTCACCAGCCTGAAATGTTTCAAAACTTGTCATTCCTAGGAATGTCATGATTTCTAGAAAAAGAAAGGTAGTCTAATAGTTATATATCAAGTCTTCATTTTTAATGTGTTTTAACAGCTATAGTAATGTAAAGTACGCCTTAAGGGCTTCTGGAAATAGAAAGATTTTGTAGGAGAATACTGTCAATAGAGACTTACATTTTTAGGTCATGATTCAGAAAAAACAAGATGTATAATAATAGCCACTCATTGTAAGGCATGAATTTCTACAGCCCTAGAAAATTTATATAAATTGTCCAAATTTCTAAGCTATTTGCCTTTATAGGTAGTTCAATGGGAGGTGATATATTGAAGGTCTTATTCATAGACAATTGTCGTTCACAGAAATAGTATGAAATTACTTCCTTATTTGTATATAGGAAGAACATATATAATGAAAATCATAAAATTAATGTGAGGTATTAACTTGCATCATTCCCACAATTATCTGAAGAACTTGTATTCTTCTGCCAAGATCATTTCAACTATCAACTTCAATACAAAGGAGGGGGATAAAGAGAGAGAGAGAGAGAGAGAGAGAGAGAGAGAGAGAGAGAGAGAGA
>NW_021604622.1:17633528-17638037 GCF_004785775.1 Grammomys surdaster
AGAGAGAGAGAGAGAGAGAGAGAGAGAGAGAGAGAGAGAGAGAGAGAGAGAGGAGAGAGAAAGTGAAAGGCTCAAGAGTATGTCATATTATTACCTGAAGCAATTAGGGTGGAACTCTAACCAATACCTCTCTGAAGTATTTATTTATATCATGTTAGATTTGATCAGTAACTGCTAGCTAATCTAATTCCCACTCCTGCATGTACACACCTTACAGAATATGATAACCTAAGAAATCCAGCTTTACTCTATTTATTAATCATAAAATACATTCTCCTTCTAATTAACTTCAAGTGTTCAGGTGTGAAAAGCTTCTCTCTCTTCATGATGTCTGTACAGTTATTTCTTTTTATTTTAATTGTTTGCACTGTGCAATTCACTCACTCATCTGAACTTACTGTGTTTCTTCCAGGTGATGACATTATGAAGGCTTCTTCGTTATCTAGAACCAGTTCTGAATGAACACCTTATTATTTACATTTGGGCTTACAACATCAGGTTTTGTCACATTACAGAGAGTTTTAATAAGTAAGCCAGAAAATCTTGATCCACAAGTTTGCTGAGCACATGCAGTTTTAAAAAATATTGTCCAACAGATCTGAACAGTGGTTGAACTTAACACAACATAATAATAGTAATAATAATAATAATGTCATACAAATTTAATTTACATGTAATATGCACATGTTAAATTAGTAACCTTTTCTATATATTTCTTTAAAAATATCATCGTTATAGAAGTTGTTAAATATATTTACATGTTTAATTTTCAATTTTGTTCCTTGCTTACTATTTTCTGAAATGCATATCTGAAACTCAGTAACAACAACCACTGTAACAATAATAATTTGTTTAGCCCAGTCAAACATAATACAAAATTTAACTTTACAATTTATCAGATATGGGATACAGAGGAAATTAATCTCAGTTTATTCTTCTGTGACATAGCACTAAGAGTGGATACTGTTTATCATGTCTGTAACTATTGTCAAATAGCCACAAACATAACATCTACTATGTCACTAACTAAACATTGGTAAAGCCATCTTGTTCAAAAAATGATGCTTCTTGAAGATTTGTTTGAAAACTCTCATTTATTTTAAATATTTTAGGTAATTTAGATTTTCTCTGATTCTACCTAGAATTTTGGTTGCCCCATGTTTGGTTTATTTAAAAGTTGTATGTTTTTATAGCATCTATGTAATAGTCCATGTAATGATTATTTATGTAACACTTCCAATTTATCACTAGATTCTTGAGAATACAGTAATAGAAATGTGTTCTGTATTTGTCAACTAATAGCGTGAGGGTTGTTTAGTAAATTATGTTACAGTATCTTTGATGATGGAGAAAGGCTAATCTGAGACAATACCCTAGACAGAGAATACATATTTTTAAAGGTGGTGGCCTTCAGCATGCCAATCATATGGTACTTCTGTCTTGCTTCCCTCACCATGATACTGAAAGATTTTAGAGAGCTTTCAAATATTTGAGAAAAATGTGTTAATACTGCTGTTGAACAGATTGGGAAAATTTATGAAGACAATGAAATAAATGTTGGCAAGGAATCCATTGTAAAGTAGAGTAATCATATTGTGTTTAAGAGCAAAATAGACAGATACTAAATTATGGACTCATACCTGTTTGTCTAATAAATTTTTGAAAATAGTGGCTACTCATCTTTAAGAATGCAAAATGTTTGAAAAGTGGTAAATAAAGAGGAAGAATAAACGACTGCTCACAAAGAAGGTTCAGATAAAGATTAGTACAGTAAGAGAATCTTAGAATCTACCGGGTAATGAATAGTATATCCACATTTTATATGCAGCAACATGAGTACATCTTTGTATATATTAGAAAAGTACCACACAGAACCTCAGCTGGAAAAAAAACTAACTTAAACAATTTAGAAAATATTCAAATAGTGAAAAAAACCCATAAAGTGAGACTCTTTGTCCGAAATATTATTTATTTATTTATTTTAGATTTCATTTCAAAGTTAAAGTATAATTCAGTATAATTTGCGTTTATGTTGAGAATCACAGTGATGACAACCCTCCAATACTGAGCAAATAAGAGTCTGTCACAGTTGCTCTATACTATGTCTCCATTAAGATTATGTATTTAGTGATTGCTCTTCAATCACTAAAATGGTGGCAGTATATTGGAAGATTCTAAAGCCCTGGGAGCACATGGCTAGTTGGATAGAGCCAATCTTTGAAGTTCTTTCAAGATGGTTTCCTGTTTCATTCCTCTCTGTTATAATAGATGTCTTATGCTATCATTCTGCCTCCATATGATAGAGTGAAAGCTCTGAGTCTATGTTACCCAAAACATTTCCTACCTTAAGAGACCTACTATTAGATATTTTGGTCATCAACACAAAATTAAAAAACAGAATGTTTTTTTCTTCCAGAGAAGTGATTTCATTGTTATGAATAATCTAATCATCAGTACATGATTTTTCAACCTTTAGGATTGCTTTATGAAAGGCGTTTGGAAAACTTTATTGCTATTGGCTAAAAAAACAAAAAACAAAAAAAAACCCAAAAAACAAAAAACAAAAAAAAACAGAATGTTGTTAGACAATAATGCTGATTCAGCTGAAAATGCAGACGAGGGTTCTGACAGAAATGGCAAAAGTAAATGTTACTGGTACAATAGCCTCACTAGGAATGGAAACAAAGAGGATTTGTGTTATATTAGAACAAAAAAATATAACTGTTTGTATTTTCTCCTAGTCTTAAAACACTATTAGGAGCTACCCTTAATGGTTAAGGGTAAATTAATTTGCAGAATAATATTTAAAGTAATATTCAGGCTTGAAGCCATGTTCTTGCTGCCAGCTTTTAGCCCAGTTTAGAATGAAAATCAAACAAGATAGCCAGAGAAGCAAGATTTTTGTTTTGTTTTCTTTTGTTTTTGTTTGTTTTATACTTGTTCGATTTTTTGGATGTTGTCAAACTCCCTCTGTAGATCAGGCTGGCTTCAAACTCAGAGATTTGTATGTCTCTGCCACCAAAATGGTGGGATTAGCGGTGTATTCTATAACAACCCAGCTGAGAAGTAGAATGTGCTAAATGTGCAATTTGCCTAGAAAATGACAAAGGAGTATATTTTCAAAAGATCAGGGCACTAAAATGAAAGTAGGTACTTAGTACTTGGAAGAAAGAAAATTGCCCAGAAAACCAGAATTGAATGATTCAAGGGTTAAAATTGTAAATTCATTTGAAAGACTTGCCTTTGAGAGGAAATCTTCTGGGATACTCTCCTCACACATACAGAGTCAGGAAGTGTTCCTCATGTGAAGCTTCAAAAGACTGTGAGCTACTTTCCATAGGCACTGGGAACCAAACTCAGGACCACCTAAAGCACAGACTGTGGTCTTAACTGCTAAGCCAACTCCTTTGCACGGTCATTTGTTACAATGTCAGAAACCTTAGCAAAAATAAAAATACAGGGCGAATGAAATTTGAATTTCAAATTAATAGTGCTTCATTTTATAGAATAATCATGCCATAAATATTGCCTGGAACAGACTTATAGTAAAAACTATCATGCATTAGTTATCCAGTATTCAAATTAAAGTGTTCACTCTATTACTTCTGGTAATACTTATTTGCAGAAGCCATGATAAACAGCTGATTTTGCAGAATTTTAGTAACTTACTATCAAACTGAAGAAACCTCTGAATGTTTTCTGGCATGAAATCCATTTTATTAAAATAGTTTTAAAGTATGCTAACCTAGCTAATAAACTCCAACCAAGAAAAGCAACTTTTCTTTCACTATTTATGTTTTCATTAGTAGGCATGGATGTAGAAATATAGTTGATAATATTTCATAGTTATTTTGAATTGCAGTATTTTTTGGGCTGAATTGTGGCATGGATCCAGTTAATTTTTGTCAATTTGGAATCAGATGATTCATTTCTTAAATGAAAAGCAAACAAATATGGCCATTGGTAGATTGCCTGGGTTCCCGTGGATTTCCCCTCCTGCATTTGTGCAAAAGGGTACAAACAACTAGATTTGTTGTTTTAGGAAAACACATATAAACACACACACACACATACACACACATGAATTTGCTAGGGAGCATCCTTTCAGTGTTCAGGGACAATTGGAGAGAAAAACTGGGGAATGGAAATGATAATAATATATTACAGTATAACTGGTATGTCTGAACTGAAGAAGAGGGAAAAGTGATCAAGTCAAGGATAGCAAACTAGGAAGCAGCATTCCTCTATGGTCTCTACATCAACTCCTACCTCCAAGTTCCTGTATTGGGATCTTGCTGTGTCCTCTCTTGGTGATGGACTTAAACATAGAAGCTAGAATAAACCCTTGTTTTCTCTTAAGTTGCTTTTGTTCAGTGTTTTGTCACAACAGGGAAATGAGCTAGATCAATGATTGAGTCATGGAAATAATCAGAACATGATTATGGGATGGTACCTATTAGGAGTTTGTACTTAACTGTTTTAATATATGAATATATTGGAACATAGTGT
>NW_021604622.1:17638137-17650736 GCF_004785775.1 Grammomys surdaster
ATATATATATATATATATATATATATATATATTTGGGGAATGGGGAGGGACTTCTAGGGTGGATATATATTATAGTCTAGGTCAGGAATGCTTTCTTTACATGAAAAGGAAATCCAAGAACCTGCCAGGCAGGTTTTATGATTACAGATAAAGCTAAACCCATAATTTGGCCAAACATGAAATAACTGTCTTCAGAGGTGGAGGAGGTAGAAGTCCTGCCTGGGAGTAAGTACTCTTAAGAGAAGGGTGGGGGGTCTGAACTCCTGTCAGTCTCAGGATGAGATGCTTGGGAGATGGGGCATGTCTTAATCTCAGTCTTTCCCCAGGTCAGCTCCCTGCGTCATATGTACCCACAGGGAATCATCTCCAGTAGAGGTTAATTCTCTTCCCAGCAATCATTAGGAACCTGTAATTCTTTGATTAATGGTGGGAGGGCAAATCGGGAAAGGGGCAATGACTGGACTGTAAAAAAAAGTGATAATAATAATAATAATAAACAATGAAAGGTAGCACTTTATCAAACTTCCCTGAAATGGGAATTACTGGTTTCTTTAGAAACTCACTTGTGTCTCATGTTCTCCTGGAAGCTGTCTTGTGATAGGATGTTTGGCTGAAGCAATCATGTGAGATGATATTTGCTGAAGCAGATATCTGAGAGGGCATGCGATGTTTTTCTGGAGTAGAGGCTTGAAAGGGCCCATGAAGTTTGGATAGAGTATAAGTAGAACCCCACAGAGAGTGAAAGACACACTTACATTGAGACACTGCACAGCACTTAACTGGTCTTGCTTCTTTACTGGTCTTCCCTGGTCTTTGTAGGTATGTACTTCATAAAGAGAAATGCACCAAAGAAGTTTTCATGGTACTTCAGCTGATTTTAACTGCTTCCTCTGACTCGTGCCAATTCAGCAGAGGCATGTGGTTTCTGCTGGATAGTACCATTGCTACTGATTTGTGTTTGGTGTTTGCTATTGGACTGGACTGCTGGTTTCCTAACAATGAAGACTGGATTTGTCCCAAAGAACTACTACTAAACAGGTCAAAAATCTCCTTTTCCTATTAATTTTGTTTCTCCCTTACTTATGGTTGGTAGACTGGAAGGAGGTTTAAACATTTAAGAAGCCAAAATGAAGTAGGTTTAGAAAACTCTAAGACTACTCTCTCCACTTCCACATTATAATACATGAGACCTTTTCTAAGAAAGACTACTTCACAGCAAACTTTCTAGTATTCTGCTCTTATAAAATTTCTGTCCCCTCTTCCCTGAGTCATATATAAACGAGATATTGGGGCTACATTCCCCCACCATTTGTTGATATCTGTATTATGTGGTTTCCTGTGATGGCTTCCATTTGCTATAAAAAAAAAGAGGTTTGTCTTAGTCATTTTTCTATTTCTCCATGAGCACAGCAGCTCTATAAAGGAAAACATTTAATTGGCGTTTGCTTACAGTTTCAGAGGTTTAGTCCATTATCATCATGGCAGGAAGCATAGAGACATAAACATGGTTCAAGAGAAGTGGCAGAGAGTTCTGCATCTAATCTATGTGCTCCACAAAGAATAAGTGACTGGGACATGGTGTACATCTTCAATCCCAGCACATGGAAGGCAGAGGAAAGTGGATCTTTGTGAGTTCGAGGCCAGACTGTTCTACAGAGAGAGTTCCAGGACAAACAGCTAAATGGAAAATCCTTATCCTGAAAAACAAATGAAAAAGAAAGAAAGAAAGAAAGAAAGAGAGAGAGAGAGAGAGAGAGAGAGAGAGAGAGAGAGAGAGAGAGAGAGAAAGAAAGAAAGAAAGAAAGAAAGAAAGAAAGAAAAAGAAACAAAGAAGAAAGAACACCCCAAAGCTCACCTTCAGTGATCCTTCCTCCAAGGTGATAGATGTTAATTCTTTAAAATACTGCCAGTCCCTAGTGACCAAAGACGCAAATCTGTGACCCTGGGGGACTATTCTCATTCAGACCACCACAGAAACCTTTTTGATGAAGCACAGTAACTCTACTTATCAATAGGTATAAAAACAAGACTTCGAATGTAGTAAAACATTGTGCTGGTAAAGCAAGTAGCAGCCTGAGATCCTTTTCATAATGTTAATGGCTTGAGAAGATTGCTAGGTTCAAATACCAGGAATCATTTCTATCCTGGCAAGTAGCTTTTGTTTCCAGTTAGACAGCCATCAGTTAGCACAAATATGTGAGGGCCACTTATTGTACCTTTCTGGATAGGGTGCCATGCTGGTCACTGGTGTAGGGCATATATGTCACAGGTGTGTAAAACTAATTGTTCTTCTCTCTGTCCAGGTTGTTTAGTATTTTTGGATAACATGAGAGCTAAACTCTGAAAAGGAGGCTTTCAGGTTCTATCCAACTCAAGTCATCTGAGTCCTTTGCCTTAAATGTTCAGTGTCTTTCAGTTTCAAAGTCTTACCCTTAACTTCAAAACAAATCATGACTTCTCTTATCTATGGTTACAACACTCCAAAATTTCAGAGGAGATTCATGACATAGAATAACTATAAAAAACAAGGAAGTGTAAAGAGACCTCAGGTGGAGGGATTTGAGAGATAGCAAGACACAGATTATATGACGTGGAAGACAGAATAATGGAGAAGGATATCCTTGGGAAGAGGGAGAAAGACATTATACAGGGAAGAGAAGGAGATAGAAGGGACAAACACCAAAATTGTTGGATTAAGTCTCAGGGAATCAGATTCATTTATATTTACATAAAATTATACTATATATATAATATATAATACATATGATATATCTTAACTTCTATAAAGATATATGCATAGCTTAATATATAATATATATTATATATAAATATATGTGTACATATGAGGTATATATTATGTATACACATACACATATATTATGTGTGTATATATATATACAATATGTGTATACACACACATACACACACATACACACACACACACACACACACACACACACACATACTTGAACCCATTGGAATGCCAATGCTTTCACAAGAATTACAGTCAAACAAAAACCCTGTATCAGGCATGAGAAACAAACACATCTTGTTAGGGTAGTCAAAGAGACTTTCAGAGCAATAACAACTATTGATACAGACTTTGTGCTCAATAATTTACAAGGCAGAATAAAAATTCAAATTATTCTTCTTAGAAATAAAAACATCTTTATGAACTCTCCTGAGATTTTACTATGATGTAAATTTATCTTAGGGGAGCTAAGAGGAAGTCTTTGCAGGATAGTCAATGGATACTATGGACATACCCAAAAGCAACATCCAGATATTATATCAGAAGGACAGAATCAGTGGAATTCTGATCTTCCAAAATATTTTTCTTGGTGTTAGTTTATTTAACTCTTGCTTTGTATTATACATATGATTAATTCTGCTCCACAAATCCTTATTATACTTACATATACAATTAATTATTAATTTTCTCTTATTGTTGGGAACACATCTGAAGAGGAATGAATGTGCATTATGTTGTATTTCCCATTTTTCTCAAACATAATGGTTGCAATCTTCTTTGTCTCTTTGATGGCATTCAGGATGTGTCCTACCTTTCCTGTATATTGTTCTCTGTTCATGCCATGTGTTTTTCTTTGGGGAATTATAAAGTTTCATAAGCTCCTCGATGTCAGTGTTCCACCTGTTCCTTAAGTTTTCTTATTTTGACAAAATTCAGAATACCCCTACATTCTTTTAAATTGGGGTTTTTAAAAATGATTGATGAGGTTTATCTGTAAGGTTTACATATTTCAATGTTCTCTGAAGGCTGAAAACAAGATTGTAAAATGTTAATAATCATTTCTTCTATGTTTGCTTGACTCAACTACTTTATAATTACTCTTGTCCCCCAAAGAGTTTCAGATATAAGTTCAACATCATGCATCATGACTTCTGGGATCTATATTCTTGATGTCAGAGGATGATATCCCCAAATGATTGTTTTTTAAAAATAGAAACTTGCAAATGAAAGCTACCTTAAAATGGCATATGAAAGAAAAACAAAAATGGGTTCAAAAATGTGGCTTAATCAGAAGAAGATTAGCCTTAATATTGGAGTAAAGTTCAAGCTTTAATTTTCCACCGTGACATGGAAATCTCTGAGGGTATTTAAGCAGATCACAGATAATTATCTGGCAGAGCTACCACAGGGGTAATCTGGCACCAAGAGAAAAGATACTCCAATTATTTTTGGAGTACATTCTGACTACAAAAGATTCTAATTATTTTAGTATGTATTATAAAGTATGAGTAATGTGAAACCTATTTGTAATTGCAGTACATCCTGACTACAAAAGTTTCTAATTATTTTAGTATTTTCTATAAAGTGTAAGTAATGAAAATGCTATTTTTGAAATTTTTGCCTTCTCAAAAATCTTACTACCATAAACTAAGTAGAAACGGACATTGAATATAAACACATTTTAAACTTTTCTTTGTTGTTAATGATAAAAAATACTAAGATTTAAATTACAGAGGGAGATGGATGCATTCCTCATGTTGAAATAAAAACATCTGAGCTGCCCTAGAGCAATTTTCTTATCTCAGTACACTAAAGGATGGCAATTCTAAGCATCACCTCAATAGAACAATCGGAAACCATGGATTCTAACAAAACTAGTATTTTGAAAGAAAAATACTACCTGAGGCAGCCATAGAGCCAAAGGACAATCCAATTAAAACTAGGATAGAGGAAAAGACATAGCCAAGAGGAAAAAATAAATGGCAAAAGAGACACTACAGATATTTAGCTGCTACCCTTATCCTGTCTCATTTTGAAATGTTTTATAACATGCTACTCTTTTTAAAAAATCTAAATATAATTAAGTGAAGTTTGCTATGTTCGCATGACAGGTCATGGTACTGCTTATTAATAATAGATTATTTTGTGAGGTAATAAAGATCAACTTAAATTTTACAAATTCAACCAAAAGTAAAGCGGAAAATGTGAAGTTATAACAATTATGAATAAGATTTCATGAAAATAACGGAGAAATAATTACATAGAACTTAGCAATTTAGAATGACACTAGACATTTAGAGAGGAATGGATATATTTAAGAAAAAATATTTTACAAAGCAGCAAACCATATATAGTTCTAATATTGTCAAATATTTTTTATTTATAAGACTAATTAATTTTGTATTGTTGCATATGTGTACGTGAACTATGAAAGAATGCATTTGAATGCATGTTATCACCCAAATCTCAAAGTCAGATGGTAACCTCAGGAGTCAGTTCTCTCCTCCAGTGTAGGGTCTACAGACTAATCATGGGTCATCAAACTAACACAGCAAGTACACTTACCTTCTGAGATATTTTGCCAAGCTGCAAATAACTTTTTAAGGTGCCAAAATGACTCTACATATCACAATGAATAAAATAAAAACGTTGCCCACATATTTATAAAAATTCCTAAAACAAGCATTCATATTTGTTGTACTCAATAACTAAGTTGGCTAATATTGATCATTAAATAGTTAATATTAACCCAGCTATCTGCCCACTTATCTTGCTGCACTCTGTGTATATCGTTGTATGGTTTCAATCTTCATGCTATTTATTTAAGAACAATCTATTCTATAGTAATATTCACAGGAAACACTTTCTCAGGTATTTCAGAATCTCAAAAGGGCATTAATTGCCTCCACCAAACTGCCCCGTGGTTATATACGTGTGGCAAGTCTTGATTGCTAATTGATGTAAGATGGCTTAGCTCACTTTGGATGGCACCATTTGGGGGCAGGTAGTCCTGTGAGATATATATATATATAAAGTTAAGTGAGCCAGTCAGGGAGAGCAGCCTTCTTCCTTGGCTCCTGCTTGTCTTCTTTCTTGAGCTACTGTTCCAAGTTCTTACAATGATTGTAGTAAGGATGTATAAGGCAAGTATACCCTTCCCTTCCCAAGTTGCTTTAGGTAATGATGTACATCATGGCAATGGGTAATGGGCAATGGTGGGTGAACAGTACAGTAACCCAAGCCAATGGCAATATCCTATGGTTTTTATTTGTTTGTTGTTCATTCTGTTTTGCTTTGGTTTTGTGTTTTGAGAACTCTGGAACATTCCTGATCAGTAACTCATAGGGTTATATCTATTTGACATCTGCTGGAATTCTCTTTTAATAACGCCTATGTTTTCAGAAACAACACTATGCAGTCATGCAGAGTAGCTCCAATTCAAAAACGCAAACAAATGAACAAACAATCCCTCTATACACACAATCATATATATACACAGCCACGTGTACTTTGAAATTATCAACTTTCTATTAGATTCCCAAAAATCATTTCCAGAAATCCTTTGTCTACCAACTACTATGATATTACCTCAATTCTTCTGCCCCAAGAATGATTCATGTGTTATTCTGTTTTTAGCTAATGTGGTCTCTTGGGTTTCCCAAACTAATTGATTTGGTTACATTCCACAACCTGACGGCAAAATCTATTGCTGAAAATACTAAGGATGTTTATACTCAAACATGGAGACATCAAGCTGATATCCAATTAGAAGATTTACCCCTACTGTATAGCACTCATGGTGATGAAAAATTCTGTACATGGTGCCAGAGGAGAAAATTCTCAATTTCATTCATTTATAAACTCTGTGATCTACAGTAATGGCTTAACCTAAATACATACTTGTGTAACAATGGCACAAATATGAGAGAAATGAACCACTCTTTCAATTGGATTGTAGGTTCAGTCCTTGATATCAAACCCATATTTGAGCAAGAACTTGAAAGTATGTAGGTTCTGGGACCTAGGGGTAAAGATACCACTATTACTTGACCAAATAAACAACAATAAATTGGTTTCTAATGATATATTACTATACTAATGCATCAGTACGTTAACAAACTTCTCTCAAAGAAACTTGTTTTTGCAAAAGATGACTTAAACAGAGTTCAGGGAAAAAAATCTATGAAGTTAGTGTAATCAAACAAGCATAGAGTTTTCTGGTAAGAATGTTAGTTATGAAGTAAAAGAGAAAGAATTGAGCCGTCCTTTGGCAGCTAAAGTTAGTGCAGATTTTAAGGCATGCGACTCATGTCAAATAGAGTTACTGTATTTAGTGCTAAAACAAATTTCAGGATGGACCAAGTCATAAGGAAAAGATAAAGATTTTATCAAAGATGAAATGATGGTCCTAAGAAAAAGACACATAGGAGAACATGTGCAGTTTCCTGAATAAAGAGTTTCTGTTCATTGTGTCCTACATTAGTCTTACGATGAATCTTTGTAGGGCTTGAAGTTACTATCAATGCATTGCAAGGAACTTTCATGAAATTGTAAGAGACTTCCTAAGTTATAGCAGACAGGATTAAAATTGATAAAGTAGAACTGTGTGCCTCTGGGTTATCAGAAGTAAGAATACATTTTCTGTAAGGTAGATTTGATTGAAGTTCTTAGCAGATGTCTGAGGAAATAAATGAGGCCTTACCTAAAGCCATGTAAATAGAGATCTTAAGCCTGCTTCTCTATGACTTTAAAGTATTATCTCTATGTCAGCAGCCTCCCTAATGGTAATTTAGCTAGAGTTTTTACTTCTCAGTAAGTGGAAGAATTTAATCAGAAACTGGCATGAAGGCCTCTTTTCTCTTCTCATGTTCCCATAATGTTTTATTCTATTCTTATTCAGAAGGATAAGTATAGCTTTAGCCAATGGAGAATGAAACAAAATGAAAGGAAAAGAGGAAAGAAGAAAAAGGAATGACTGCTTCTAGGCATGGTGGAGGAGAAGGTTTATTGTAGATATGAGGAAAAGCATAGACAATGGCAGGGATAAACAAAGGCAGGGATATCTGAGAGAATCCAGAGTGGCCATGATCATGAGCCATGTGAAGAGACAGATGAGGGGAGAGTCAGACCAAGAGGTCAGGAGGGGAAAGGTTAAATGAAAAGAGACAGAGTAGTCAAAATTATTGGGTTATAGAGAAGGGCAGTTGGGGTGTGTGGCTCTGTCCCTGGGCTGCAGAAGTTTAAGGAGGTGGGCATGGTATATCACAAATGAATGACAAGAAGAAATAAAGAAGAAAGGACATGTGTGTCACTAGAGGTGGACTTTAAGATTCCAGTTCCATAAGCCAGGCCCCGTGTCTGTCTGACTCTCTTCCTGCTGTCTGCCAATACCGATCTAGAACTCTCGGCTACTTCTCCAGCTCATGTTTGCATGCAAGCCACTGGGCTTTTCACCGTGATGATGATGTATACTAATATTCCTATATATAAGCAAGCTGTGCTTTAATGATTTCCTTTGTAAGACCACAGTGAAACTTTCACTAAAATACTGTGTACACAAACATTGGATTGTCATATTAATCACTCGTTATTGCTACAAAACACAAAATGACACCATGGATGCCTGAACATAAAAGGCTTGATTTGAAACTGCTGCAGGCTACTGTTTCTAAAATCAAAATCTATATTTCTTCTGAACAATTATACCCAGAGTTGATGTTATATATTAAATTTTGCAGTGAAGAAGAACATATCCTTAATTCTCTTTATTCCTGTGCAATTTTCTTGTATCACTCTAGGAGACAAAAAGACATGATAATCACTATTAACTTTAAAAAGTTAATTGAAATTGAAAATTTTAAGGTAACTCTTGCTTATTTGTACGCACATCCCTGCATGGTGTGTTATATTGGACCAAATACGATGTTAAGGTTTTTATATAGGCTGGCACAGATTTTCTTTTTTCAGAAGCACAAAACAAATATGTGACAAGGTTTCCCTTGGAAAACTTTATTTCATTATGTTTTTCATTATTTTTAAGCCATCTTTCATTATGTAACAGACTGAAAGCTCTAAATTCATTCTAAAATGCCATATATCATGTATCACAAAATGCTATGTCTTATAGCGAGTATAACACCATAAAGTGTTTCATAATTTATAAATAAGAGAAAACAATACCTAATGTTTCTATGGAAGCTGTAGAGATAAAACTACATGACACCAATTTCACAAGCACGGTTTTTCTTCCAGCACAAACAGTAAAATGATCTTTGATGAAACTAAAAGTACATTTACTTGCACTGGTTCTGTGAGACAGAGAATCACCATATGATACTGGCTGGCCTTGAATTTAATGTATGGTCCAGACTGGGATGGAATTCACAGTTATCTCTTTCTGCTGCTTATTCTGCTTCTACCTTGCAAATGTTGGGACTGAAGGTAGGTATCACTGCATCAGTTTTTCTGACATGTTATTCACTGGCTCAAGCTCATGATGTCCTCTCATATGAATAATGGCAGAAGCATTTCTAAGACAAAATGTTAGGTGGTATACTGCCATCTTCAGTGGTTTCTTTAAGAATGCCAGTTTTGAGTTTAATATTGAAATTTAGGCCTCTCTGCACATCTGTAGCAGATGTGTAGCTTGGTCTTCATGTGGGACTAAAACACATGGAACAGAGACTATCCCAAAAGCTGTTTCATGTATTGGGATATGTTCTTCTAGCTGGGATGCCTTGTCTAGCCTCAGTGGAAGAGGAAGTGCCTAGCCTCACAGAGACTTGAAGTGCCCACATTGGGGAAATACTAAGAGAGGCCTTCACAGCTCAGGGGAGAAGGGCAAAAGGAATGAAGAAAGGTTTGTGAGAGGGGATGACTGGGAGGGTTGAGTGAGCAGGATATAACATGAATAAGCAAAATCAAAATTAAGTTAAAAAATACACACACACACACACACACACATATGAATATATTCTATGTCTGAAACTTAAACATGATTTAACCATACAAATAATTTTGAGATTACAAATGTACATTGTTTTAATTATTCTGGTTTCAATGTTACATGTATACATATAGCTTGTCAGACTATCTGCTAAGTAATTTTATATGTACTATATTATTTGGGATATTTTATTTACCTCTATTTTTATATCAATTTTATATATTAAAAAAATCATTGCTGAGAGACAGAACAGTTTATAATTTCATTTGGAAGTACTAAGGATTTCCAAGCCTGATGTTTCCTAAGCTAGAACATAGTCTCCTAGACTAAAGTGCAGGATTCTTGCTAGGACCAGTTTAAGGTTGAGGCTTCATGTGACCCTGTACCTTTACTTCAAGCCTTATAGTATCTGTTCTGTCTCTTCCTCCTCTCTATTTATTTCTCCAGGTAGAATTTCTCACACCTGGTTTATCATCTGGGGTCTTCAGTCTAGAAAAGAAAAAAAATGCCTCAAAGAGATTATTAGACCAAAGTCTTCTAACCAGCTCCAAGGCAATGATAACAGGTCAGGAGAGATGACTGAGGACTTTCAGTTCCAGAGAGCTCAAGGCTTACTGTTGATGGCCCACAGTTTGACTGCTCTTTTTAGAATATTTATACTAATTGGACTACAGGCAATAAAAAACCTTAAGGCAAAATTATTCTTTTGCATGTATAAAGAATAGTTTCTTTGTAGATCTACTTAATATTTGGGATGGTTATACAACTTAGCTGTTACTAATTGTGCTTAAGTAACCAGGGTAATTCAGTTATCTATCTGAAATATTAGTTTAAAATATTTTGACTAAGTTCCAATAAATGAGATTATGAGATGTCATGGTATTTGGACATTCTTTCAGGAGAACACTGTGCTGTTTTTATGATGCTTTCTAAACCGACATACTCATCAACACCAAACAAGTTTATCTGCCTATCTGTTTCCCTAGAGGCTCGCCAACACAATTCCTTTTCTAATAACTGTTGTGATAAGCATACATTATTTTAGTTAAATTCCCTAAGGATTGCTGATGTATGATATTTTCCCATCAGTGTGCTGGCCATTTCAATTGCTGTTTTTTCAACCATGTAAAGAAAATGAATATCACACATTCTAACATATCAGTCTTAGAAGCTGGGAACATAGGATAGCATTTGAGATTAGGCATGGAAGAGTCTGAGTGATGACTAAAGGGTATAAAACTTCATTTAGATGAGAAAAATAAGATTTTCTTTTATATATGTTGTACTATACTAAAGACTAAAACTAAAAATGGAGCAAACATTTCTAAATAATGAAGAGTAGATTTAAAATGTTCTCACCACATAAATAGGCTTGAGAATTGATTTGATTTATTTAACATATTGTATTAATAAATTTAACATCACTGCACATCTAATAAATATGTTATACAGCAAGGTATTAAAATGTCATTTTTATATTAATTATGAATCTGGATACCCTGGCACACTCATGTGAGGAAGCCAAAGTAGAGCATCCTCTCCTATCATTATCAGTTTGTTTCTTTGTTGCTGTGATAAAACACTGGCCAAAAGTCACTGGCAGGAGGAAAGGATTTAGTTGGCTCTCATTGGGAAAGTTAGAGCAGAGACTCACACAGGAACAGATACAGAGACCATTGAGAATGTGACTGACTCCCTCCACGTGTACTCTTTGGTTGATGGTTTAGTTCCTGGCAGCTCTGGGGACTCTGGTTGATTAATATTGTTTTTCTTCTTATGGGGTTGCAAACCCCTTCATCTCTTTCAATCCTTCCCCTAACTCCTCCATTGGTGATCCAGTGCTGAGTCCGATGGTTGGCTGCTAGAGTACACATGGAGGGACCCATGACTCCAGCTGCATATATAGCAGAGGATGCCCTTATCTGGCATCAGTTGGAGGTGAGGCCCTTGGTCCTGTGAAGGTTCGATGTAGGTGGGTGGAGGAGCACCCTCAAAAGGCAGTGGGAGAGGGCTCGGATAGGGGGTTTGTGGAGAGGAAACTGGGAAAGAGGATAACATTTAAAATGTAAATAAATAACATAACCAATAAAAAAAGGAAAAATACATAATTTAGCAATCTTAGTTATCACATTATTAATAGAGAAAACACAATAAATTCTCCTGTTTAGCTAGCAAAAAGAGAGAATGTGACTAAGGATGGAACAAAGTCTGAGGTAATGAACAACCAATAATCAGTCCAACTTGACTCCCATCCCATGGGCAAGCACCAATCCCTAACATTACTAATTATGGTCTGTTATGCTTGTTCACAAAGCTAGCATAAATGTCTTCTGAGTGGCTTTACCCAGCAGCTGTTTGAAACAGATGAAGACACCTACAGGCAAACACTGAATGGAGCTCTGGGACTCTTATGGAAGAACTGGAGTAATTGAGGGCTCAGACAGTGATGAGAACTCTACAGGAATATCAACAGAGTCAACTAACCTGGACCTTTGTGGGCTCTCTGAGACTGAACCACCAACCTAAGAGCATACACAAACTAGACCTGGGTCCCTGATACATAAGTAGCAGATGTACTGCTCAGTCTTCATGTAGGTCACCCCCAAAACAATTGTGTGGGGGCTAGCCCAAACGCTGTTACCTGTCTGTGGAATATGCTCCCCTAACTCACTGGGAAAGGGTATGACTAGCCTGTAGAGACTTGATGTTCCAGAGTAAGGGGACACCCAGAAGAAGCCCTTATACTCTCAGAGTAGAAGGAAGTGACATTTTGGGGAGGAACTGTGTGAAGCATAGTAGGACCAGGAGGGTGGACAACAATCAGGATATAGCCTGAAAAGAAAACAAAAAATAAAGAGAGAGAGAGAGAGAGAGAGAGAGAGAGAGAGAGAGAGAGAGAGA